>NC_089784.1:42239144-42269144 GCF_040412425.1 Macrobrachium rosenbergii
CACCGACTCGTACTCAACCCAATGGTTCATAACGCTAATCTAGCAATTTCCAAAGGTCCGTTCTCCACTTATGGTCGTTGGCTTATTTCAACCTTTTCGTGAATTGCATGCGATAAGTGACTGACGTGTGTTTAAGACATGTCCTACTAAGTGAGAAACATGAGCACCTGAGGTTACCGTTCCATTTACCAATCTTGTTTATCTACACGGATGGGTTCTCCCTTGCCGTAAGACCAGATAAACTACCCTCCTTAAAATTTATACATTAATATTCTTACAAAATATCCTTACTAAAGGATGTGAAAATTTTTATATTGGTCAAACAGGAAAATCACTGGAAAGAGAGTAGAGCAGAAAAAAACTTTCTAAGGTATGCAAAGAGAACATACTACTACAACTGCTTGGATTCAGCCAGCCTTGTGCTGGCACGGGCTCTTGCTTTTCAGCAGCCCGTAAATAAAGGAAGAATATAACATTTCACTTTTCATTAATGTCATTAAAAATATAGTTTATTTTAATAATATAGTAGTAAGATTATCAAATGCAATCTTATAAAAAAGCTTCTTTATATGAGATTCGATTTTATAATCTTACCACTATGTTATTAAAATAAACTACCTCTTTAGCCCTGTCTACGTTATGGCATGATTGTTTTAATGCCATTAATGAAATGTGCTTTGTGTGTTATGTTCTCCTGTGCATCCCTTCAGAAAGTTTTCTTCCTGCTCTATTCTCTTTCCAATGATTTACAGTTTGTCACATCCTGTAGTTTTGTCAGAGGAATTCTTTTTAATTGCTTGTTTCATTGTAGTATTGTTCTAAAATGCTACATTAACCCTGAAAGTCCTTGAGATGACGAGGAATATCTTTGAAGCGATTACTATATGGTAAAGTAAGCAGGTTTTTTGTGTTGTAAGTTTCTCTGCTGTTATTAAATAAAACCCTTATTGCCGACCTTAATGCACTGTCTAGTACAGATCAGGATATTTTAAGGTTCATCTTTGGAATAATAATAATAATAATAATAATAATAATAATAATAATAATAATAATAATAATAATAATAATAATAATTCATATTTATATCTATTGCATCATCAACATACTCAGGGGTACATATACATAATCCTCTTAATTACTTTACTGCTTTGGTCAGAATAAAAATGCACATAAGCCGAAATATTGGCAGATTTCTGTAAACACAATATTTAAACCCATTACTAGTTCTTTTCAGTACATACTACGTTTAAACACTTAAAAAAGGGTAGGCCACAGTCATTTTCCATTTCCATAGTAAATCTTAGTATGAGACAAATTCATTTTATTTATCAAAGAAATTATTTACATTTTCGATGCCTGGCCAAACATATTGTCATCAACATACCTGGGCCGTAATACAATGCGTGGCATGATTTGGTTTAATATTCTGCTTTCAAAAAATTCCATTGACAAATTTCTCTAAATTTTGAGAATAACATTTTCCGTTGAATACAGATTTATCCATATTTTAATCAGTTCCATGAAAGTGTTCTTGGTACAGAAGTCAGCTCTCCTTGCAATCACGTTGCCAGTCGCGTATACATTACATCGCTTTTGTTCTATTCAGGCCGTATCTTCTAGGTCATCCGCGATAATGTGCCCAATATACGGGAATTCAACCATAAATTCCAGACGATGATTCCAAAGGAATATTTGTGGCTCTTCAACGTGTTCGAGCGATCTAGTGAGTAGTGACATGCACTGAGCCTTGGTTCCGCTGTATATTATGTCAAATCAATCTCCAAAACCTATGGCACGTATCGATTAGTTAGTCGCTGGAGACCTTGCACTGATGGAGAAATTAGAACCATATCACCGACGTAATTGAGGTTGTTTATTGTTATTCCGTTGACAATAGAACCGATTAGGAGTGAGATCAGTTTAACATTCATGGCATCTGTATTCGCATTAAACAGGTGATATTCTGACCATTTTCAAAAAATGTTTAAGAATAACATTACTGGGCTACAATTATTTACAATCATGGAGTAAACGGACAAAGTGAACTTTTCGCTGCGCCGAAACGGCGATGTCATAAGAAAAGTACCTACAGTATGTTTGGACATGTGGCGTGCCTGAGCTGAGTGGGGGACTCAGTGGTTTCAAACATGAAACAGGGGTTGGTTCTTTGATAGCTTGTGTTGTAAGTCTGACTGAAGTTGCATGACAATATGTCACCCCATATGACCCAAAATTGCTGTGTGGCGAACAAGCAACGTAAAATGTTAATTAAATAAAAGTATAAGAATATAGATTCAAGTGTCGACTGAGTGGTTAGCTTAAATCGGAACTGAAGGGTGTAAAAAAAGGGGGAAAAGCCTCAGATATATTTTATATGATTGCAGTGACTGAAATCCGACAACAAATGTCTAAATTAGCAGTGTCTATAGGCTTGTTTTGTATTAGTGGCATGAAGTGCAATTAGAGTACGAATCATGGGAGAAACTGAATTCTGTAGTCAACGAATAATGCAGCAGGCAAAATGTGAATTACTAGGTGACAGCACTTGAAAGCTTCTGTAGAGGAGACCATAAAAGCTAGGTGATTTATTATTGGGTAAATATGTTGGGGCAACACTTAAGGTTACCTAGTGCAATACGATCGGTGGAATGAAATCAAGTGATATCAGCAAGGAGGTTCTCTACTTCCTTTCGGGAGCTTTTATCGGTTATGCAATTCAGAACAGAGCCAAAATGATCACCCTACATTTCAGCAATAGCATCGTGATAGAAAAGAGTTGTTAACCAAAAGAAAAAGCATCGTAAAAACAGTATAAAATAAAACTCTCCAAACTGCTTTCCTCCGTATTCTAGTTGTCGGTGAAAAGAGCAAAATTCATATCAGCATTCAATCTCTACTTCTTTTCCTCCTGAAAATTCCCCACTACTTAATCAGGGAAAAATAACATTAGCTAATGGGGCCGTCTCGACCTTTGCTCTTAACCCCCTTTCTCTCTCTCTCTCTCTCTCTCTCTCTCTCTCTCTCTCTCTCTCTCTCTCTCTCTTATCTGACCGTAATGAGAGAGCTATTTGCTTCGTCGTTATTGGACATTTGTCGTATTTTCATAAGGGAATAGATTGCACTGATAAAGAGAGTGGAGCGGAAATAAGAGAGCCAAAAATGGGCATAACAAACATAAAATATACTAAATTATAACTATACCAAGATAAACAACACACTCGCAGAGCTAGAGAGAGAGAGAGAGAGAGAGAGAGAGAGAGAGAGAGAGAGAGAGAGGGGGGGGGAATAAAATCAGTTCAGTGCGACCTGGAAGAAAGTGACATACATGTTCAAGAGAGTCCCGGGATATCGATCGAAGCGGAAGGAAAACAGCAGAAACTAAAACCCACAAGGTAGGTAAAGGGTGGTTGATCAGAAAAATCTCCAGCACAACCCATTCTAATTTCTCCCCGGGGTCATAATTGTCATGAGAGAAAAAGACAGAGACGAAACCGAGAGGCCATCATTGCCATCATGAATGACATACTCGAAATTGAGATAATACGGAGTTAGAAAAAGGAAGGGGAATAGAGGAATGAGGATGGGAGGAATGAGGATGGGAAGAATAAGAAGAGGGAAGAGGAAGAGTGGAGGAGTAGGAGGAAATGATGTTTGAAGACCTTCCTCCGTTCTTGCTGAATTTGACGGGCGACCCCATTTTGCAGTTTTCAGCTTAAGGTAGGTTTTGCTCGGTGCGACTATCGCTCAAAGATGATCGTTCATGGATTAACGATGATCGCCAAACGATTTTTAGAGCATTAATTTGCTTGTTTTTCAATTGGGTTCTTTTGCTTTGAACGATTGACGATAAATTCAAAATCAAGCAAATCAGTGCTCTAAAAATCGCTTGACGATCGTCGTTAATCCATGAGCGATCATCGTCGAGCGATATAATAATTGCACCGAGCACAACCTACCTTTAGACTGCATTATTTTTAGGGCGAAACGAAACGGGATACGAGATGCAGGTGTGTGTGTGTGTGTGTGTGTGTGTGTGTGTGTGTGTGTGTGTGCGCTGTGCTGGGAAGGGGCCTGGCGGTTGAAGGTATTGGGCAACTTTAACAAAAAATGCTGAGAGAAACTTACCACTTGAATTGTGAGCACAGATTCCAGTCGAGAAGCGCATGACGAATTTTGAGCATTATTATTAACTTCCGCGCCTTCCTAATGACCTTCCTGACGGAGTTCTCAAACCACGCCGAGAAGTTAATCGAAACACCTGTTATCCGGGAACATTCCTTCTATAAGTCTCGACAGAAAACGCATTTTCTGCCGGTCCAGTGACTCCTTCAGGGAAGGTTTTCATTTGACGTGAAATAAGAAACTGTTTTGATTATTCAAGATCAGAAAATAAATGCTTTGTACAATAATGGTGATTTTTAAATCCTCTTGATAAGTTAGTGCCTCAACCTTTAACTTTTTTTACTTGTTTTTTGGAAAACACTCCCTCAAATTTCAGTCACATTAGCTTTTAATAATCGAACCTCAACACACAATTAAAAAAATTACAATCAAAATTCCAATCACTTCGTAGAAAGCACTACAGTCAAGATAGTTACAAAGAATTCATAACATTTTCAATGACCTTTGCTAAAATTCATATATCTGAAGCCATCATATGCCTGAATAATTGAGCTTTTAACCTGACTTCAAATGGTCCTAGCAAAATACATTTTGCCTAGATGACAAAATTATCTTATATGAAACTTAAAAGGGTAATCGTTCGAGAGATTCCTAGATGTTATTCAAAAAAAAAAAAAACAAGGAAAAAATGCTCCGAAGTTCTTTCGGCGCAATCGAGTTTTCTGGATAGCCGCTACAACGAATAATCAATGCCACCGAAAAGACCTATCTTTCGGTGGTCTCGGTATAATGCTGTATGAGCCGCTGCCCATGAAACTTTAACCACGGCCCGGTGGTGGCCTGTTCTATATCGTTGCCAGAAGCACGATTATGGAACTTTGACCTTAATAAAATCAAAACTACTGAGGCTTGAGGGCTGCAACTTGGTATGTCTGCTGACTGGAGGGTGGATAATCAACATACCAATTTGCAATCCTCTAGCCTCAGTAGTTTTTAAGATCAGAGGGCGGACAGAAAAAGTGCGGACGGACAGACAAATAGCCATCTCAATATTTTTCTTTTACAGAAAACTAAAAAATGAACGACTGCACAAGAAGACCAGAGAACCATATACGCCCTGCCAATAGTAACTTGTAAGTGTCTGAAGCAAATTCACCTACTTCCCATAAAACGAACTCCATTACTCAAAGATTTTAACTTCCTCGTGCAGCCCACTCCACCTAACGGGCCGTATCTCGGTGGCCCATGGACACCCTAGCAGTCCTGAAATCCCCATACCCACCCGCTCCCTACCCGAAGCAAAGTGTCAGGAGATTAACTGAACCAAAACGGATTCGACCGCGACTCCACACGGTTTCCAGCTTTCCGCGTAATACATCCTCCAGGGCTACCAACATTTCTCTCTCTCTCTTTTTTTTATTTATTTCAAACTTTCTATCTCTCCAATTTTATTCACAGTAGTTATCAGGAATTCACACTAGAAAAGTTGTGAACCCTTACGGGATATCAGTAGTTCCTCATTGGACGGGTTGGTATCGTTCTCGGTGGCATTCCGCTGGTCCAGCGTTCGATTCCCCAAACGGCCAATGAAGAATTAGAGAAATTCATTTCCTGTTATAATGTGGTTCGGATTCCACAATAAGCTGTAGGTCCCGTTGCTAGGAACCAATTGGTTCTTAGCCACGTAAAATAAATCTAATCCTTCGGGCCAGTCCTAGGAGAGCTGTTAATCAGCTCAGTGGTCTGGTTAAACTAAGGTATACTTAACTTAACGGGATACGAGTGAGACAATAATGAAAACCTGAGGGTGTATTGTCTAATAACACATTGTCGTTCCACTGTTAAAAGTGGGTCATTTATTTCCGCCCGCTTAAATTTAAGTGAATGATAATCTACTCTTTCATATTTTGATATCTTTTCTGGTGACAACTGATCAGACCTTAGGAATTCTGCTGTATTTTCTTTTGCTTCTGAATTTCTATTTTCAAAATGCAACACCTGAATAAATGCGCACTCAAGACTCCGTTGTTGGTTTTAGAGACTTCCAACTCGCCATCCCCTCGCCTAAAAAGACCGGCCCTCCGAGTATAACTAATGGATGGCAAGGAGCAGGCATAAATCACAGGTGATGAAAATGCTTCTGATAGTTGGCTAAATCCCTACTAGCCAGCATCAAATATGAAGAAATGCCGAGCTCTTGCATACATATTTGACCGTTCATTTGTCCGTGTGTACGAACAACCCCATTATCGAAGCCGGGTCCTACGCGATATCACGTAATGTTTGCTGACAAGTCTGATACTCGGTTTTTAGATGCACTCGTATGAATATTACTGATGCAAAATTATTATAGCGAATTAAAAAACAATTAGCAAGTTCTTCTCATCTAGCTCGAAACTTCCATATTTACAAGGGATTTAGTGACACGAAGGCAACAAAGAATAATTTGCAATTTTTGTAAGCGGTTAACATTAGATATCCTTGTTGTTTTAACATCAAATAATGAGATTTTCTCTTCATGCGATATTATGGATTTGTGAGATAAATTATTGTGAGATAACGTCACTTGATTTTTAGACAGCTTGGTATTTTCAAGTCAGAATGGGAGAAATTTCTCGTTTTTAGTTTTTGTAAGACCAAATTCCCACCACAGGGTGATGATCAATTACTGAGTACAATACAGTTAGTTTGTGGGTCGGCTCTTCCGCGCACATGTTTGTTTCCAAGAGCAATAAAATTTGGGAAAATCCCTTTGTTTCTGACAAGAAAACAAAAGCAAAGAAACAAACAAAAACCTTCTGCTAAAGGGAACAGTAGACGCAAATGTAATCTTGTGTGTGTGTGTGTGTGTGTGTGTGTGTGTGTGTGTGTGTGTGTGTGTGTGTGTGTGTGAGCGCGCGTTTGTTTTGGCGAAAGGCGTACCTGCAACGAAAACCTACAATCCTTGCACGAAGAGTCAACTTTGGCCAGTAGTTCTTTTGCCTTGAGCCACTCCGTAACTGGCAGTCCTCAAACGAAAATATCGCATGAGAAAATCTTGGTAACGCAGAATCTGGTGACCACTCAGAAAGGGTTCAGTTGATGTTCTCTATATCGTAATCACCCCTATATCTCTTTTCATCTTTGTATTGTTTCTTAAAATTCTTTTAGCATTACACAATTCCTTAGTTCGACAAAGTCTCCGACAATTTCATTTGCTCTTACTTCACTCTTGGTAAAATGTTCTTTATTGAACACTGTCATCAGCACGGCAAGCAAATATCTTCTTATGATATATTGTCTCAAAATCATTTGACAAGAGTATAACTTATAACCAACTATCTTTTAGCCAGAAAAATAATTCCTGTCTTTATAGATGTCATCTAATGCGGATTAAAAATGATGCTATGACGGTGAAAATGTTACAGTAGACTCAGTGAAGAATGGAATTGCTTTAAGAAAATTTCCTCCTATCAAGAACATTTTTGCTTCTGTGGAAGGCAACTGGGTTGGGATCCCAATGTTACACTGGTATGCAGACATGCCACACGTATTGTGTGAAGAAGACGAGCATTCACATCTTTCTCCATAGGTTTTTGGGTTTCATTTTAATTCTTACTTTACACTAATCAATTCAAGTTCATTTTATAGCTGGAAATCAAGCATCATAGTTATCACAAAGTTCAAGAAATCTTCCCATGTTTATGGCTTCCGAAAACAAGCGGAACAAAGTTAAGTCATTTCTTCTGTAAAAATCAATAATCTTAGGATTCTTCTGTTTACTGACTGTTTCATTCCCCTTACCGCCAAGCTCTGGAATTCTATACCTTCCTCCGTTTTATGCTTCTTACGATCCCCCTCTTTCAAGAGAGCCCATAGATTTCTTCGCAGGGAGGGAACACCTTCTTACTGTTCTTTGCTAGATCAAGGTCCTTTGTTTCCCATCCGACAAGCTTTGCAGAAAATAATCATTAAGTAAATCAATTTTTCAAAAAGAAACTTGTTGAGTGGAGAAGGACATTCACATAATTGGAACGAAACAGAAATCATTAGGCTAAAACCGGCCAAGTTGGAACGGTAGACCTAAAAACTGTGTCACCTTAGCAATATTTCCCTTGCTGTCCTCAGCGTCTTACTACTTAACTTTCTCCTCTCTTTCCCCCTTTTTCCAAAGACAGCCTTCAAACCCTCTTTTCGTCGTTCCCCGCATGGCAAGAAATGGGAGATGGGTGGGGTTTGTTTGTCAGTTCTCCGTTTCTTCCGTTCATGTGTGCCATCGAATCCATCATACGATCTCCCAATACACTCAATGCAGCACTCTGGATACAGAGCTTTTCCATCAACGGTTGGATGTAAGAGGCCTATTCAAGCGAGTTGACTGGCTCTCCTATTCCACCCCCAACCCCATTCCTCCAGGTAACTCCCCAACAACCCATTCCTCCCTCCCAGCATCCACGCGAACGTTCCCTTTCACTTTTCCCCCCTTTTCTGTTGTCCCCCACTCCCTCCTCCAGGAATCATCAGCAAGACATTAGCACCACGATTTTTCCAGCCGTGTTCGTCTTGCAGGGTTAACATTCGGCGCTCGAGTCATTAAGGGCGGATGGCTACATCGCTTACGAAAAAGCAATAGGGATGAAAAATGTGGCCCGATACATGAGCTCATTACTATTGTTCATATTTTCCAAATGGATGTCATCAACTGCTATAAACAACAATTTTGATTCGAGTATTCATCATGGCTGCGGCATCTATTTAGGTTCATCATTACATCGCACAATGGAAATTTTAAACATTTCCTCCACCAAAAGGAAACTGTACCTTCTGGAAAAGCATTATCTGCAGTATGACGTCAGTTACTAACAAAAGTATAAACTGGTGTTGTAATGATTATGAACATAAACACATGTATCCACGTGCACACAATACAGGCATCATTAAATTATCAAAAGTCCAACTCTCGTTGTACTTATCGAAGTCTGCACACGCTCACGATGGCAAGTGTGTCAAGTGCGTTTATACGGAAGTATACATATACATATACATACGCACACACACACGCACAAACACAACACACATATATATATATATATATATATATATATATATATATATATATATATATATATATATATATATATATAGACGATCTATCACTAAAACTTGCGATATTTTATGTTGTCGTACAGCTGAAGGAAGGAATGAAAGCAGGAGTTGACCTCTAAGCGATACAAAAAATCATAATTTGTTACAAAGACACCACTGTGGCAACAATACATAAACTTAAAAACTATCGTACCACTGTTTAAAAAATAATTGTCTAAAAATGTTGTTTAAAAGTAGTTCATCCAGTTTGTACATCCCGGGCCGGCTGTTGACCAATCTACACGATTTTTCTTTATTATACATGATTCATCATTTTTTTCTTTTCGTGATGTCTTTACAGAACATGATCTCTTTAGCTTTTCTCCAATTCATGGTGTGGTTGCATTCATTCATATGTTGAAATAAACTGCTTGCGGTCTTCCCTGTTTTGACATTATATTTATGTTGTTTTAATCTTGTTTCGAGATCTTTGTCACTCTGTCCCACGTACTTTTTATTTCACTGTTTGCAAGGGATCTCATAAATGCAGCCATTCTTCTGTAGAGGGGAATTCCTGATTAACACGTTCTTAAAAATGACATTAACATTAAATGATCTGAACACCCTAGGATTGGCCATAAACTGGTTACATTATGGTAAAACAAGAAGGTTTTTCACATTAAAGTCACTCATATGACCAACTTCTTAAAACGTTTTTATTGCTTTCCAGAAAGCTTTGTCAATAAAATCACGAGGGTATCTAAAACTTGCTGCAATCTCTCGGACTTTCCCGAGCTCAGCCTCGAGAAAGTCGGGCAACTGACCCGCAGCGCCCTTAAAAACATGGACGAAAATACCGTCATCTTCGTTCTCGGATGATGGTTTGAATAAAAATGTATGTAGGAATCTACTGTCGTAGATTTCCAGTACACAGAAAATCTCAAATTTCTATCATTCCTCACAACTTATTATTTACTTCAGTTTCTAAGGTAAATTTGATAGAAGGTACTAGGGTATTTAATGCTATTAGGAAACCCTCCTCATCTTTGTCAACAGGCCAAGCACAAAATATATCATCAATGTACCTAACCCACAGGATACACATATATATACACGCGCGCGCACACAAACACACACACACACACATATATATATATGTATATGTGTGTGTGCATGTTTTTTGTGCAGAGTTTTTCTCTTTCACACTTTTCGTTGCAGGCGATCACCTTTGTGGCATTAACTTCTTTGATACTGACTTTTTCAAGTTCTCTCACTTCTGCTTTGTCTTTCTTCAAAATTCCGGTTAAGGACATGCAGTCAGGGTGTGGTTTCTACTTATTTCACTTGCTACGGTCCATTTCGCCTGTGTCACATTCTCCATTCTATTTACAGCTCCAGGACAATGGCAGTTTGGGTTGGGGGGGGGTGTTATTATTTTTATTTACAATGTTTAGTATACTAGGGGATAGTTAATTATTTACATTATTCTTACATATGTTATTACATAGTGTGACTTCATTATGGTATCAGTTTGACATTCTATTTCTACTTCTTATATTGCTAATGAAATTATTAATTTCTTTGTTTGTGGGGTGTGGGCGGGGCTTGTTTTGGCGATGACCTTGACCCTGTTTCCTGTCCCTGGTGCGGTGGGAGTGAAGTGCTTTATCTCTTTCCATCTGTATGTTTAGCGTGGGCTTGTTTGTTGTTATACACACAGCTTCTGTTATTGTCAAGTCCCGATATGTATTACATTTGTATTTTATTCTGGTGTTGTCTATCCTATCTTGTATCGATAGTTTCTTGTCGTGTTTGTTCGTGTAGTGTTGAAATATGGCTCCCGTGTTTCTGTGCGCCGTTAATCGCCGTCTAAGTATTGCTGATGTCCTACCAATGTAGCTTTCACCGGAAGGTCTGCATTCCTCCTCGGGGCAAATAATTTCATAAACCACATTGGTAGTCATCTCCTTCGGCCTGGGCCCACAGGCGCTGTTTTTCATTACAAGGATTGCCAATAGGTTGGGCTTGCATTATACCTACATGTTTATGTTGGTATAGGGGGCTCGTGGCATGACCCCTTTCTTATTAATTTTCTTGATGATGTTGTTGTGCTCGTTGTTAGAATTAGTCTGGTAGTATATTGTTATCTGTTGTCCTGTTCCCTTGTTCTGTTGTTCTGTCGTGCTGTTTTGTTGGTAGAACCAGTCAAAAAACTTACGTATTTCTGATTGTATCGTTTTATCTTCAAATCCGCTGTTTGTGAGCAGCTGCCGTAATCTGTCCAGCTTCGCGTGTGTCGCTTTCCACGTG
Source organism: Macrobrachium rosenbergii (assembly GCF_040412425.1). Taxonomy (NCBI): domain Eukaryota; kingdom Metazoa; phylum Arthropoda; class Malacostraca; order Decapoda; family Palaemonidae; genus Macrobrachium; species Macrobrachium rosenbergii. Next base: position 42,250,641 of record NC_089784.1, read on the forward strand.
GTACAGTGGGTGAAGACCCTACCCTCCCACTGCCCCAGGGACAGGAGACAGGGTCAAGGTCATCGCTAAAACAAGCTCCGCCCACACACCACAGACGAAAAAATGAATAATTTTATTAGCAATATAAGAAGTAGAAGTATAATGTCAAACTAGCACAATAATATAGTTACACTATGTAATAAATTATTATGTAAATATAATGTAAGTAATTAACCACCCCCTAGTAAACTAAGCATTGTTAATAAAAGTAATAGCAATCCCCCAAACACAAACTGCCGTTCTCTTGGAGCAAGGCGAAATGGACCGTAGCAAGTGAAATAAATGGAAACCACGCCCCGACTGTGTGTCCTTATCCAGAATTTTGAAGAAAGACTGAAAGCAGAAGTGAGAAAATATGAAAAAGTCAGTATCAAAGAAGTTAAAGCCATAAAGGCGATAGCCTACAATATATGTATATATATATATATATATATATATATATATATATATATATATATATATATATATATATATATATATATATATATATATATATATATTGTCATGAACTCCTGATTTTTAATGCAAGAGCCACAGCAAATCTTTATCTATATTATGCAGATTCACTTCTCCCAGAATCAGTTGCCAAAACAGACAAAGATTCCGGACAAAAATAACTCAGATCTCAAGCTAGAGGAGACACCCTGGAGAGGGAAAGCAAACCAAGAACAAAAACTTAATAATTAACACTAAGTAAACTTAAATATTACAAAGGAATGTTCCCCAAAAACTGATCTAGAGACAGGAAAACTCACTTGCAAACAAAACCTCAGTCACTACCATCATTCTTCTAGCTAACTATCATATCCAGAAGAATAAGAGAAAGAACTAGTAGGAGGTAGAAACAACACTTGTACCAAATCTGGAGTTTCAACTATCATACGATACTAAGAGAGAAAAAATATCCTTAAACCTAATATTTCCAATATATGGTAAACAATAACAAGGAAACCTTATAGCTTATTTAGCCAAGTAAATCTGTCCTTGAGGCAGAGGATTTACATCAAAAACACTCAGAGAAAAAAACAAGGGGGCGAAGAGACGACGATGGTCCTGGAGATGACCCAACAATCCACTATGGTGAGTATTGATTGTAATATAATAAATAGTGAAAAATTAAGTTGGTAATCCTTACCCTTCTTTGAACTCAGAGGGCCTCCTGCCAACTCCAGGAGACAATGCTGCAAAGCACTCTTGGGTGGGCAAACAGGTTGACCCACCACATAGCTTGTGGTAAGAGGGCGCAAGGTAGACCTCAACACTTCAACTCAGCACAGGATACTGTTCGTAGGAGCATGCTTACGATACTCTCAGGACACTACCCGAAGAAAAGCAGACACTGATAATGTTGCAGAGGTCAGTGAGTGCCCAAAAATATCAGGGTGGCAAGATCTCCTCTCAGTGTAGCTGGAGAACAACCCTTTCGCTAGAACAGGCAGAACCTCACATCAGATTGGGAAGATGGGAGAACAATAGGGGGAACTAGCGAACCAGCAAAAGACCACAGAACAACACTCCAATTGCTGAATATGAAAGGAAAAAACAAATGGGTGAAATACTACTATACTAAATATGGTAACACCTTATGAGGGATAGCCAAAAAGAGCCCAACACCAGCATCATGGGACTTTTAAAGAAAGCGAAAATTTACGTTCAAATCAATTAAATCATTCAAGAAATTATGAATATATATATATATATATATATATATATATATATATATATATATATATATATATATATATATACACATATATATGTATGTATGAATGAAATTACTAGTGTATATGATGCATAATGATGTGCATGGTATGAGTGTGAGTAGAAGTCAGAACAATACATGATGCTTAAAAAGAAAGAAACAAAACAAAAGATATGATCTCGGCAATTTTCGGATAATCCCTGGTACAGGCAATGATCTGTCCTCGTTACCTGTTCTAGAGTAATTTTAATAATGCATGAAACCTATTCTACGGCCATATAGGTAGAAAAGAAAGAGAACAATGATAAAAGTGCAGTAACATTTGGTTCCCCTGACAGTTGACTACACCTCATTCAGGTTGAACATGATATATTCAACCAGGATATCAGAAGGACAGTGAATTGTTTCCCATTTTCTTCTAAATTTAGAAAAGAAAATACCAACTCTTGAGGTACAACTAAAGCTCTTCCATAGCTTAAAGGTTTATAATATGTTGTTTGTTGCTATTTCGTCATGAAAAATAATACTGATAATAATAACCGGCGTTTCTTGATCTCCCACTTTACTCCTGTAACTGATGGGTAAGTTGGCCTTTGCTCTTTGATTAGCACTTATGCCTACAGTCAACTGGTATAATATTGTTAACAGCGACTTCAGTCAAAAGAAGCAAAATATTCCTTCATCCATGGTTATAAGCTCAATCTTAAAGGTGGTGTATAATACTGATGATTTCTGATGACCCATGAAAACGGGACAGCAAAAAGAAATTTTAAACAGTAAAAATATGAGTAATCAGTGCGCCAACTTATCAAAAAAATACTCTTTAGAAAAAGTTGGGTTAAAGAGGGAAAGTTTTGAGAATTTATTACTCTGCACGCCTAAATCAGGATTTACTTTCTTGCATGTAATTTAAGAATAAATAGATAAAATAAAGATGTTGATTGTTTGCTAAGAAGGTAATCGTTGGAGAATTAAAACTTAAAACATGCAAGAAAATTTCTTGCAATCTCATAACTCCATATTGAGTCAATTAACAACAATAACAGTTTCTGGATATCAGAAATCACCTATAATGAGGCAAAACCTGTTCGGGACAGAACCACGAAGTAAACAACCTTAAAAAGGTCTTGACTTCCACGAAGTGTAGAAACGAAGAGGCAAAATCCGAAAAAGGAGGAAAGGAAGACGACGCAAAAGCTCGTGCGCCTAATTAAACATTCCAGGAGTCACAGGAACAATTAGGAACCTCAGAAACCTGGGATAATGAGGCTCTAACCAGGCACCTTAAGACCTAACCCTTCCCTCCAAAAATTTCTGAGACTCTTCAACGACCCCTACAATCAATGCTTCATTTGGTTTTTACATTTTACACTTATTTCCCTTCTGCCCATTATCCTAACAATAGGGAGGGCATGGATGGAGGTAACGGGATCGTCAGTATTGATCTTACGGTGACTAAAATAACTGCCTGAATCTTGCAGTGCCACAGCCGTAACTAGAAAGATTCCAAACAGTTTCTAATGCCTAGATAAGAGCTAAAAATATTTCGACAGGCCTACAGCTTCAAATCTACTAAGAAAGTTTTTGATAGCTTAAATTTCAAAGCAGTATCTTGTGAAACTTAAGTTTCAAATTATTGCTTCATCCAGAGTAATTTTCATATTCCTGATAGTTTCCACATCTAAATTACTATATAATGATCACTAATAGTTGTTAATTCCTCAGCAAAAGCAGAAGATGCCTACTAGTTTGCCATATTACCAGGACTACCATAAGGATTCATGGCACTTTGCAATGCCACACCAATCATTTCATTCATGAAGCTTTTTGGTTGTTTCTAAAGCTGTGACGACGGCTTTACCAATTTTCAAAATGTTTTTAACGCCACACTAACACCTATATAAAGTTTCTTAAATCTCCAAAGCAACATGAACGGAAACATACGATTCCAAGCATACTGCACTGATCCACCAACCACTACATAATTATCCCCAAAACGCTTGCAATCCTAATCTAATGCGCTTTGCCTTTCTCTTTTCTTATCTCGTTATCTCAGTTTTACTTTTGTCGGATAACCTGTGGCTTCATAGAATTTCCCCTGCAAAGAATATTTGACATCCCAATTCGGCGTGTGGATTGAGAAACAGACCTTACAAAATCATCTGGTAAGCGAGGAAGCAGTAAAAAGATGTGGAAATGGCACCCCTCAACTGTGCCTCATTCGAACGTGTTCCTCGTGTTCACAAACAAAATATTTATACAGAACTGTCATAACGTTAAAGCAAATCAGAAATTGTAATGCAACACAGGCATGTTTAGTAAAAAATCTCGCTCAAGACATAACAATATGTTATTACTTTTAAAACATCTGAAATAAAAAATTAATCAATTGTATTAGAGAAAACTACATTCTCATCTCAACAATAATATCAGACATTCATCATTAATATATATATATAAATAGTCAATTATGCTTATTACAACAAGGTTTAGCCCAAATGCTACTTTAAATTAAATTCCCAATTGTATGAAAATAATATACGCGAAATTCAACTCAAAGATAAATCCTTCCAAAACTCAAAAAATAAAGAAATAAAAAACTGACATTCAACGCGCTTCTAATCCATAGAATGTACAAGAATATAAGCCACTAAAGATGTGTAGAAACTAAAAACCACAAAGCTTCTACGTATCAGTGTGTTTTTACTAAATGTAACATAAGTCATTAGCCAGTTTAGTTGAAAGGCATCGTTGGCCTCCGGAAGGTAAGTCTAGTAAAGCATTTTTACTGACTACGGATACCTTTGATCAATCAGTTATATACTGGAAAGTATTGCAAGCACGGTCAAATTACTTCAGTGAAGAATAATAAAACTTACTGCAAGAAGATGACTTCAGTGAAGAATGAAAAAAAAAAAATTATGGCAAGCCAACTGACAGATAGCCCAGGAATGTGGACGTCGATATAATGGAATAAGAAAATGGTGACTACCAATGAACTCCTGATGTTGGATGCCCGTCAGGGTAATCATTTTTGTCGCCCAAGACTGGATACGGCAAACAACATTACCCAGTCAACACCAAGAAACTGTTCACAACCCGTTTGTGGACTCTTCACAAACACACCTTACCGTTCAGACCTCGGTCGTGTTCTGTTCTGGATGTTTGAGAGTGAGGCGACAGCACAGCTGAATAAATTAGAGAATCCAGCGCATTCCAGCATGGAGGTGAACGCCTGATGATTTGCGGAGTTCAGCACAAAGTGGCTGGACGAAAATCACCTTTGGATAAGGCAGTGTCAGCGACATGTGTATCAAAAGCTCTAGAAGCTTTTGTCCGGTTGTAGTCGGATTCTAAGTGTGTCGAAGGGAGTATGAGTTAGTTTGTGTATTGTAAAAAGTGGCTAAGTCTGAAGGGCTCTTGTGAAAGGTTACACATTCGCTTTTGAGGAGCCAGGCCAGAGAGATTTGCTGGAATACTCTGGGACTAGGATTCCCTTTTGTTGAAATGATGTTTGAGTGGGAACCATACTCAGTCATAGCATATAGCCACCTAAAATGAATAGGTGACGAAATACACTTGAAAAGTTATTAGGGGAGAAACATAGAAATAATGTGGGACTGTTAGGTGACTTGTGGGAGATGGGAGTTAATCTCCACACATTATGTTTTCTTTTAACTGTTCGATTTTTTTATTTTGGGATGTGGCTTAGTGGGTTTTTCTATCTATCATACATATTTTTCATTTTACATGAAATGTTGTTAGACTTGCATAATAAACTATTTTTGTAAACTAGGTTTGATTTATACACACTTTAGAAATAGGAACATAGCTTTATGGGAGAAAGGGGCAAAGGATTCGGGAGAAAAAGAGAAACCAGATTTGCCTCTGAGAGAGAGAGAGAGAGAGAGAGAGAGAGAGAGAGAGAGAGAGACGTCCTCAAGGCCACAGCTACCGGTGCCAACCTTCCGAGGTAGATGTCTCCCGTCCATTTTCCATGGGGGGGATAACAGGTTGGTGGCAGCGGGAAAGACACTAAATGACAGTGTTGTGAATTCATGCCGAAGAGAGAGGTATGAATATTGATAGGATTTAGGAGGGTTAGGTACATGCACATGTAATAGGCTGGGGAGGTATTTGGTGCAGTTGATACTTCATTGCTTGGGGGGAAATGCTTTGAGTTACCATTCTTATCGTGAAGGCAACAGGGCGTGGTGACTGAGAAATCAGTTTTTCTCAATGGGTGCCTTGGTGAAGGAGCAACTATTTTTACTGCAGTTTATGACATAATGATATGCTTTTGTGTTTTTAATTGAAATGGGGTTATTATTTCAAGGTTGACTGTGGCTGGGATTCGGTGGAAGGGGTAAAAGTGAGTTTTTTTCTTCGAGGGTTTTCCATTTCAGTTGGTTTGAGGTTTTATTTTCTTTATTCTGTCTTTCGTTTTTCTCTTATTGAATTATTATAGAGTTGAAACATGTTATTTTTATGGGCTGACTTTATTCAGGGTTTTCTTTTCTTTTTTTTTTTCCCTTAGCAAGTTATTCTTGGTTGTGCTGTGTGTGTGGGATGTAATGGGTGGTTTTTCTACTCAGTGAATCACCTTGGTCTCTGCTGTATGGTCAGCATATATTGCATGGAGACAAAGCAGGGGTGATGTCGGGGGGTGAATTTTCCTTCTGGGATTCTTCTGGTCCTTTTCTTTTTTTTTTTTTTTTTTTGAGAGGGTCTCGTGAGTTAACCTCGAAAATCAGGTGGCATTGACACTCAGCTGATGGGGCACGTATAAGAGGGGGTTTACTTCCTTAGTGTATGATTTTAAGATCGGTCCGTTTTTATCGGGGAGCCAAGGGATATTTTTCGTTCAGGAAGAGATAAGGAGAAAGCCGGCGATAAGTTAGGGTGGGAGGCGTCAGACAAGACTTGAATTTATAGAGTCACGACTTTCGATTCACCAATTCAGTCCTTTGCAGGTTTGGTGAATGGGGTTTTGAGACAACCTGTCGAGATTTTTATTGAAAGTGCTGAGAATCATTTAACTACGAAGAAAATCACAGTTGGTGGTGAGGCGTTTAATTAAGCAAAGGGCTTTCTAGCCTTGGATGCTGGAGATACCGGGCAGCACTGTCGTAGCTCTGAATTCAGGAAATGTCATTCGTGGGAGGACTTGAAGAAATATTTGAGAACTGGCTATGGGGCCGATGAATGTGTTGATTTGGTTCAGGATATAAGAGCATTCTATAAGAGTAGGAAAGGGCAGAGTTCCATGGTGGATTATAGCTCGCAACTGTTTGATGTAGTTTCGGATTTGGTAGAGAAATTGAGAGGCTCGGGTTGGGTACATGATGATTCTACATTGTTAGAAATTTTCAGCAGTTGCTGCATTTCTCGTGGCTGCTGAATGACGTACTGGATGCCAAAGTGCGCAGTTTTGATGGTTTGGCAGAGGCCACCTCTCATGAGTCTATCTTTTCCCAAATCAAAAAGCATAAGATGAAATGCCTGACCGCAGATAGTACACTTTTCAATGGGATGTCGAAAACCACAATGGGGGCCAAAGGAACTTCATGCAGAGAGAATCAAATTTTGCTTCTAATGGTGAAATGTAGAGTGATAGAAGATATACGGATCATACGCCGTAAATTCGTTGCTTTAATTTGCAATAAACCAGGGCATATAAAGAAGTATTGCCAGGTTAAATACTGTGGCAGGTGTAAGAATTCTTCACATTTTTGACGGTTCTGTCCATCACTCAGAAAGAGTAATGATAGACCAGTAACCCAGAATTTTGGTAGAGCTATAGGAAAGCTCCTCAAGAAGGGTATCCCAAAAAGTCTCAAAATAGACAGAAGTGCTACCTTATAGTGCCATGTGTAGAAGTCCCACTCGTCCGAGAATTCATTGATGCTGCAACCACGGATCTTCGCTTAAGGAATTAAGGTACTGTGTGGTGGGGGAGTGTTCATTGTCAATTAGTATTTCATTCCAATTCCTTTTCCCCTTCCATTATACTTACACCCAGAATCATTGTTGGTAATCAATTATCAGTGTAAGTGAGTAATTTACCTGATTATAAGCTGATGTCAGCTCCTTAAGCCTTCAGCATTTCCCTTTGCAAGATTAGTCAGTGCTTTGGTTTAATCAGTGATCGTGTTCCTTCCTCTATACATTGCAGAAAGGTTGTGTGTACCGCTGTAGAACCATCTGCCGCCACAGTGCCCCTATGTCCATCAATCAAGCTATTCATGCAGTGTTATTCATCATACTTGAGTCTTTATTGAGTTGGCACTCTTAGTCTTTTCAGTTGTATAATTTAGCTTGAAAGGTGCCAAGACCAGAGCATATATATAAACTGCATACATTCTATTTGTCATATTTTAATAAGCTGGAATTAACATCTCGAAACTGAGCCAGTTCTGAAAGATTGTTGATTTGCGATCTTGTCAAATGTAACCGTGAAAAAGGTATTTTGATGGTCATGAGTGACGCCTTACTCAAATGACCTCATAAACGACCTGAAAATGACTTCATCTGTCGCATAATGCTCAACTAACAGTCTTGTGACTACTGTTCCCGTAGTTTGCTATCTTATGGGCAATATTTTCACCATCCCTTACTTGTTCCGTTTAGTGGTATGTTCTGTAACTGGGAAACAAAAACAATTACCTTTGTTAGCTCTCGGACAATTTGTAAACCATTCAGAAATAGTGCAAACATTATTTGCAGACAGAGCAAACTATTCAAAAACAAGAAAACATTGTGTGGTAACGGCATACAAACTGTTCATCGCCAGTTCCAAACAGTCTGTACACACCGCGAACTAAGTTTCCAGGTGTAGAGTAGGTTTGAATTACTGAAATTAACTTGCAGCAGAATTTAGGTTCGTTAAACGGAAGACCGAGAGTGAGTGAGTGAATGACAAGCGATCGTGAAAACAGTCTTTGGCTCTATTAATTAATAGGCACTTGTGTATGTTTGGTTTGATTAATAGGCACCTATGTATGTTCGGTTTACCAGAGTCTTCCTTTTCGTAAGAAAGAACAGGTCTAACTATAAAACTATCCAAATCCATTGTATTCATATTTACAGAAATGTAGCCCACTTCACAAAATGTTACGCTGCAAGAAAAAGTTAGTATATCAAATTTTTCTTTTCTCATTTTTGAAGTTTACGTGTGCTGTAAGGCTGATTTTGAAAAATAATTAATATGCTTTTAGCTTCAGGCAACTGAATTCAGAAATATCGCAGACAAAGACGGCTTAATTTGAATGAATAATCATATCTACGAGAAATGTGATGAAAAAGTTTGTGTTAACATTTTTCAAAGCTGGTTTTTTCTAACATTTCGGATTAATCATTCATTTTGTTCCTTGGATAAAGACGGTGATCACGAAAAACTGCCACACAATGACAATGGCGTCGAAGATATATTAATGCCGACGAATACACAGACTCACCGCATTATGTCACTTTTCCAGAAAGTACTTTTTTTCATTACCTTTCTGATGTTACTGGAGTAATGAACCAATAAAATACGAAATTAATTAACCATTACCTAGAGACATCTTCATTAGTTATCGTGTGGCCCTCATTTTAATTAAATGACTTAGTGGATATTCATTCCATGAGATTAAGCGCTCATGCCTGTCAAATGACTGTTCCGTCATAATAAGATAATAAATGACGGACTGAATAATGCATGATCATGTTAAGCTACGTCCAATTGTTAATATAATAAACAAAGAATATGCAGCTACGTGTTTCATAAAAATCTAAAATGAACGCATTTGAAACTAACATAGTATCAGTTATGAAGACTCAAAGGCTAAAAACATGCCAGTATAGTAAAACTAAACTCTAATTTAATTTTCTCTTCTGACTCTCACATATCACATTTTCCAAACAGCTTATTGATAACTGATGGGTAATTATCTGACATGTTGACCTTCCTAGACAGTACGCTAAATCTGACTTATAAATACAACATTACGAAATAAAGAAAATCTTTGATCATTATACTCCATCCATTTCGTACGCAATTTATACTTATTTCGAAAATTAAATGAGCAGTATAAAAATATTTAAAGGAATATGAAATAGACAAGAAAGCGTTTAAAAATTAATTCATTTTCACCGGAATCTTATGTTTCTGACTAATAAAATGCAATGCATTATTATTATTATTATTTATTATTATTATTATTATTATTATTATTATTATTATTATTATTATTTTATTATTATTATTATTATTTTTTTTTTTTTTTTTATCACAGTCATCCTATTCGACTGCATGGTTTTTATAGTGTGGGGTTTTGGGTTGCATCCTGCCTCCTTAGGAGTCCATCACTTTTCTCACTATGTGCGCTGTTTCCAGTAGCACACTTTTCTGGATGAGTCCTGGAGCTACTTCGGCATCTAGTTTTGCCAGATTCCTTCTCAGGGATCTTGGGATCGTGCCTAGTGTTCATATGATTATGGGTACAATTTCCATTGGCATATTCCATATCCTTCTTATTTCGAGTTTCAGGTCTTGATGCTTATCGATTATTATTATTATTATTATTATTATTATTATTATTATTATTATTATTATTATTATTATTATTATTATTATGGCACTGGGTGCTCTGTCTCCTCGGCTTCAATTCTGGACGTCTGGGGGATAACCTTAGTTAAATTCAACAGCGGGGCAGCTACAAGGAGCTGGCATTCTATGGTGTCTTTAGCCAATGACTTCTTCTTGGATTCTGCCACACAAATGGATAGGCTTAATTTAAAGATGGCTACAGTCCCGTGCATATGGGGGTTACTAAAAATTTCATGTTATGTAAATAAAGATAAATTTAAATATGAAACTATAAAGTAAAAACCTTGAATCAAATCTGAAATGTAGAACAGGTAGAAAATTGATTCTAAAGACAAGGACGGGACATCTTAGCTGTTTGTGAATCTTGGTGCAAAGGAGTAGGAAAAGAGAGACTGGAAGGGACTAATGTGTATATTTATCAAGGAAGGGGAGATGGAATTGGTAGGGAAAGAGCAGGAATTATTAATTTCAAGACTAAACACTGCAAAGGCAATAACTGAAGAGCTGAAAGCAATAAATTACTGCTAGCAAGATTTAAAACATTCAAGGTAATATGAGTATGACAGTATGCTGCGTACGAATGAGTGAACTCTCCAAAGAATTTAAAGATTAACAATAATGACACAAATGTACAGGACGTTTTGGGGGTCTGGCTTTTGTTATGTGCGAAAGAGTCCTTTAAGTAACAAAGGCTATACATTACAGCCTGCAACTGAATATTTTAAAGCTATCTTACTCTAAAATGGTAGCAAAGGAAAAATAATCACATTATTGTAGCTGATAAGTGAAGTAGTCTTCCAAGTTGAGGTGTTATTACTATATATACTGTATATACATATATATGTGTGTGTGTCTGTTTACAAACATAAACACATAGAAACACACACACTATATATTTATATATACTTATACATACACACACACACACACACACACACACACACACACACACATATATATATATATATATATATATATATATATATATATATATATATATATATATATATATATATATATATATATATATATATATAGCTTAATGATAAATAATATTGCCAAGACCAGGAAGAACATTCTTTATTACAAGCTTTCGAGGTATAAAACCTCATCATCAGGCTGAAAAAACCGACAAGGATGAGAATCAATAAAATTACAATAAAATGAATTGTCATAATAAATCTTCAGCAAAAATACTAACGAAATATAAAATGAACAAGTGAATACAAACTAAAAGGGTGAGACGTAAAATAACGAAAAATTAAAAACACAAACATAAAAATATGAAAATAAAACTATAGTGAAATGTAAACAAACTATCACTCACAAAGTAAAATATTTAACGACCTAATTGAGTACCTACTATGAAATTACACGATAGCTAGTTGAATACCAGACGAGTTGTTGTTCAATTCCGGCTTCATCTTTTTAATAGTCAGCGACTCTGAAATTAAAAGGTCCAGTCTGTTTGAACAAAAGACAGTACCCGAAAATCCAGGTCAGTGAAAGGATGGTCCTGTGCTAAACTGTGTTCTCTAATGGCAGAAAAGGGTGGTTTGGAAAGGGGAAACCTAGTTCTAATAGAAAGACCTCTGTGTTCCAAAATTCTGTGTCTGAGCCAGCGGGAACTAGATCCCACGTATCGCAGACCACACTGCGAACAAGTGAACAAGCCTGATGATGAGGTTTTATACCTCGAAAGCTTGTAATAAAGAATGTTCTTCCTGGTCTTGGCAATATTATTTATCATTAAGCTAAGATTTCCAAGTAGCCCCCAATTACTGAGACTATATATATATATATATATATATATATATATATATATATATATATATATATATATATATATATATATATATATATATATATATATGTGTGTGTGTGTGTGTGTGTGTGTGTGTGTGTGTGTATACTGTATATATACATATAGTTTGTATGTGTATAATCTAAATGTTCATCTCATAAATGTATATAGACACTGCTGTTCTTAGTCTATATCTATTATTACCACAATTTGACATTACAGAACTAAAATAAAATTGTCAATAATTACAGTCATAATTACTCCCCGTTTCTCTAATTATTTACTAAACTATCTAATATTTCTAAAGTATTCTGGTACACAAACATCTTACGCTGTTAATATTTTAAAGTGTAATGTTCTTCGAAAGAAAAACAAATCAGGTGACAAACTACAGAACCTTCAAAACATTAAAATATGATAATATTTATGCACCCAATTTCACTCAATTTTTCTCATAACCTTCAACACATAAAAACAGGGTATAATACAATACATCACTTCATTTGTTTATTTTGTTACCTCTTCCTCTCTTCGCTACCTTTTCTATTCCTAACTAAATACGAACTGAGTTTACGAACTCGAGAAAGAGAGTGCTGTCGGACAATATTAAAAAACATAACTATCGACGTTCTGATCATTACTGACGAGTATAAGAAGACAAAAGTGACTGAAGACTTATATATCAATGACAAGTCTCCTTCGCGGTATCAGAAAACCGGAAACTCCATTCTGCGCCCGAGGCGGCGTCAGGGGGACTCTCAGCACCATCTTTGTCACACCTAAAACCTAAACCAATGTTTCGCAGGTGTCCAGAATGTCTCGGGAACTTGGGTCATGGGATGATAAAGATGCAAAATCTATAGAAAATTATTAATGAGGCCCGGTCAGCGATGAACATTATCATTAGAAATTATCACGGACAACTGCCGAATGTCATGGCACTGGGTGCTGAAGGAATGGGATCCACGCTCAGGTAAACCGGAGATTTATACTCTCTCTCTCTCTCTCTCTCTCTCTCTCTCTCTCTCTCTCTCTCTCTCTCTCTCTCTGTCAGTTTTGGTGGTGAATGAATAAGGGAAGCACGGAAATGTACAAATTTCTGTACTGACTTCTGACTATTTTATAAGATTCATTTGAAACTTCAGTCCCTTCTTCATCTCCTAACGCGCAAATCCACTTAGCTGGTGCCATCATACATAACTGTTACTTCATACTGTCAAGTCGTACAAGATTCAGAATCTTTCCATATCTTTCGTTTCTGGGGTTTCCTAAGAGGTACAGCAGAGGACGTGTATATCAATTTCAAAATACATATTTATATCAACAGCTGACCTCCCATATTGAATTCTGCCTTTACGGATACCTCTTACATCTTTTGAGTGTTCTTGCACAAGTGGCGTGAGCTCAAGCAAGCTTGTGTACCACGAAACGGAAAAAGGAAACAGCTAAACTAGAACTGTGTATGCGTTCGAGAGAGAGACAGAGAGAGAGATAATACGAGTATAACCCTGTACAAAAAAAAAGTCAATGTACTTGAAACAGGGCCGACTGGTACATCGCAAAACAGTGCGTTGCAAGAAAAAAAATTAGATGAAAGATATGAAAACCACTTTATAGGAGAATATAAGTAGGAGTAACTTTAGAAAATTGTGTTAATGCCATAAGGAATGGAGAATAGATTTCAAGCAGATGAAACTTAAGTTGACAATTCAATAGAATATCTCATAGATTCCTTTGTAATTAAATTGGAATATTCTTATTAAGTATTAAGTATCTTTATGTGTGCTGTACATGTAAAACCTTGTAAAATACATTTTGTAAATCAACATTCTCATTTCTAATACTAAAAGTTTCAATATTTGTTCATTTATTTTTAATGCATAGCTTTTCGCTACTGAATTCTGGAGCAATATTTACCATATCATATACGAACCACATTATTTTACAAAGAATGAATAATAATTTTGCAACTAAATAATAGAGAGAGAGAGAGAGAGAGAGAGAGAGAGAGAGAGAGAGAGAGAGAGAGAGAGAGAGAGAGAGAGAGAGAGAGAGAAATAAGAAACGGTTAACGAGAATACACTGACATTCCGGTAGCTAAAACGAAAGGTAGGGTTATCCATGACAACTAATTAGATGTTCCCACCCAAACTAGCCTGGTTTTGTTTCGCAGAGATATGGCAACGTTTGTGTCAAATCTCTCCAAGTGACATTTCCTTTTATTATTCAAAGGTGAAATAGAGTGCCACAAACGGTCTAATTCAATTAGCGTTCCTTATCTTTGACCATCTTTCGGATTTCATAACTAACTTTCATACAGAGTGAACTATCCACCCAATTGTTTTGACCACCTGGCGTTTTGGACTTTTATCCCTAACCCTCCCTTGCCTGTCACGACGGATTGGTTTAACTATAGTGAGATGCTGCTGTACCAAGGTGCAAGTGTGACTGAGTGGCTGATCTGAGTGTGTATAGTATGTGTGACTGAACAAAACGTTCTGTAGGAATGAGGAAGAGGAAAATTCGTTCTTTTGCATAAGGGTAGAGGTAAGAGAAAGTAAGACATATGACCGAAGCATTAGATTTGGGAAGAGCAGCGTAGATTTAGAAATGGAGGAGAATGCTTGGAGCAGGTTGTTGTTATGAAAAAGTTATGTGAGCAGTTTGAAAGTAAAAGGCTGCATATTGTGTATTTTGACCTAATTTAATAGAGAAGCAATATGGAAGGTGATGAGATGTATGGTGTTGATAATTAGCTGTTGAGACTAATAAAAAACAATGGTTGAAGTGAAGGATATGTTAAGAGTTTGTAGATGGACGTGTGATTGTTCAGGCGAAAACTGGGGCTGAAGCAATGGTGAGTTAGATCTGCATGACTGTTAATTATCTTCATGGATGGAGAGACATGAGAAGTTAACCAAAAAACAGTAAATGTAGGAGCACTGTTGTGTAATAAGAATGACCGAAAATAGATTTGAAATTACTAATGCGTACAGATGATGGAATAATGTTGGGAATAATGAAGGGAAATTGCAGACACTAATGAAAGAGCTTGAAAGTTTTGCAAAAGTAGAAAAATGAGACTTAATGCGAAATAGAATATAGAGATTATATAAGGTCAATGGAGACTGCAAAGATGGAGCAATGGATGTTAAAACCGTTGGGGGTGGGGGGGGCCCATTAAAACTTATAGGCATTTGTGAGTAAAAATTCTGGATGGTGATGAGATGAGAGTAGAGGCTAGTCAGAACACAGGTGACGGATACATGCAAAAGATTTGGAGGAGACTAAGAGTATCAATGAAAGACATGGTTGGAATGGATGAAGTGATTATTGAGTACAAATGAAAGGAAAAGGGTTAAAGGATGAATCAGCGTGTTTTGAGCTGGTCTGGTCTCATAGTCTGGTGAAAATTATATTATTCGGAAATATTAGGGGACCTAAAAATTGAAGAACAGATGACTTGAAAGAGACAACACAAAGGAAGAGTTGGAACTTCCAGGAAACGATTGGGTTCATTCAAGATAAAGGTGAGTGGCACGGTGTGGGAAGGGGGTTAAAGCACTGCTGGTGAGCTTTTTTGGGAATTTGTATGTAACGAAAATTGTTTATGGATGTTTTCTGCATGGGCGTTCATCCTCGATTTGGGGAAGTATGAAAGGAACAGGGTTAATTTCTATCTTTTCTCGAGAGCTACTCACATTTCGAAAAAAAGATGAATTCTGTAAAAAAAAAAAAAAATTAGTGTGCGTAAAAAATGAACAATGATATAACCCTCTTTCAGCTTTCCTCTGCAAATACAGTATCTATTAAGGCCTTTTGTATGTGAGATTGGAGGGGGGAACCCATAATGTCACTACTTTCACCTCAGGCTATGACTGACTACGCTTGGTGAATTATTAATATTTTGGATGCATAGTTGCTATATTATTCTAAATATCATGCAGCTATCAATAATTTTTTATTTACTCATTAAAACTGTAATGGCAAGGGAGTTAACTTTAGATCAAACAATAATAAGAGGAGCAAAAGAAACATCCACACCCATTTCAGATTAAATGTATTAAATACGGAGGTTTATTTACCTCTTTGTACAAATTGTACAAATAATCCTAATTAATTAATTGAAAAATAATCATAATCAGTATATCAATAAATGTAATATGAGATCATAATACAACGAGTGTGTTTTCAGATATTATGTTTGCAGTTTGTATATTTCAAGTATATCATCTTTATTGTGTGAATATATGTTTGAATTATATAACTGTGTGCGTGCGTTTATGTTTTGTATTAGTGCTTAGTTTTGCTTAAATAATTTGTAATTTTTAATAAAGGAGTGATTGACCTATTCAAATCTCGAATTCTGAAAAAACATGCAGTTTAACGAACGATGGAAAAAATATGTTAGTAGCAGGAGAAACCAAATTTGCAATATTCTGTGTCAATATCCTCATTCCCTTTGCCCGTTCCTTAAAACCTTTCCTTAAAAATTTCCTCGGGTTTCCTGGTTAGGTTTTCTATTATTTTTCTTTTTTTTGTGCTTATGGTATAAGTCCAGGAATAATCATCACACTATCAAAAAAACGAAAAACCCAGAGACAAAAACTATTGAAGATGATTATGTCAATAAAAAATCATGATAGTTACGACAGATGGATGTCCCCTTGCCTTCCATTATTTGAGCGCTGCTACTGGTTAATAAAATAAACGGAAACAGCTGATAAAAATCAACGAAGACATAATTCGGTTTCGAAAAGCGAAAGAGTTCACTCTGGGGCTTTAGTTTTTATAAACACTGACATTTCCGATCGACATCATTCACCGTTGCTTTTGACCGAAAGGAGGTGCTAATTGCTTATTTATTTTAGAAAAGATTTTATACGGAAACTATAGTGATAAACAGGAAATGGAAAAAACCAACAACAACTGAAAGACTAACAAGGTTCAAGTTAGTTTGCATATTACGAAACATTGAGATAAAACCAAAGGTGAACAAAATTTTTATACCTATTCTCTTCTCTCTCTCTCCTATATATATATATATATATATATATATATATATATATATATATATATATATATATATATATTATATATATATATATATATATATATATATATATATATATATATATATATATATATATATATATATATTCTCATAATATTCTCTAGTAAAATGTATAAAGTGATTTTTCCAGAATATTATGATATGCTTTGTAATTGTCGTATGATTTTTTTCTTTATACAAGGGATATTGTGTAGTGTATGCTGTATGTTAACAATAGTTATGTAAAAATGTCTTTGTAATGCCAGATCTCACAAATATTAATAATTTAGATAACTTAACAGCGTAATTTAAAATTAGTATGTTTCTTAATAATAATGCAATAGCGGAACAGAGATTAAGTCAGACCAGACCAGGTGGCTGAGTTGTCATCACGAACCCTAAGTGCATTGGCAGTTGAAAGACTCACGCTCTTCATCTGTTTTATAAATATGTCAATCATATAATTAGCCATGTGCATGTTGTATCGATTGCGTTCAGATCTCGTCCAAAACGCTTTGCCCTCAAGTCACGTACACTTTTTTGAGGATTTTTTCGGAAGAATTATTGCCGTGGATATTGTGTCATATAGTTTCTAGGAATATCCTGGTCCCAAAACGTTTTAGAATGTTCTGTGAATGTCGTTCCCAAAATGTTTTAGAAGACATCATTCTATGGGGGTTTTGCTCCTAACTGGAAACCTAAAAATTTGTTCATTCTTTTTCTAGAGACCTTTTGTGCTGGTTCTCCTCTCTCTCTCTCTCTCTCTCTCTCTCTCTCTCTCTCTCTCTCTCTCTCTCTCTCTCTCTTTAAGAATGAGAAGTTTGTAACGTAAAATAAATTTGTTGTGGTCATTAATATAAGTCTTAGCTTTTGAGATCTGATAACCGTAGTAATTAGTGTTTTCCCAGCAACGACGCCCATCAGGAAAGTGTATTTAATGAAAAGCTGCAGCATTTGGGGTAATCTTGTGAAATCTTTCACAAGCTTGTGTAAGGTAAAGTGAATTGTGCAAATTTATACCACGGTATAATATAGGCCAATATATTAAGAGATTTTTGCGTTAGTAAATTTACATTACATTTCATTTTCATGTTTTGTGTAATATTGTGTTCTTAATGTCATTTGAATTGTTTAATTCTTTTTTAATTTAATACTTTTGTGTTTACAATCTCTTAGTTTTTCAAGATGTTTAACTTTTGCTTGATTAAAGTTGTTTCACATATTAACCTTTTATTGATTTAAGTTTGTTTCATAATTTGATTTAAGAATTAATTAAGATTTGTGTTTTCAAGTAATAGTAATTTTATTCAAAGTAA
>NC_089784.1:42274144-42279144 GCF_040412425.1 Macrobrachium rosenbergii
CTTTTTAATTGTCCTGGATGTAATCTTGGGAAGTACGTCGGCTCCACACACAGGTTACTCAAAGTGAAATTGGGCTCTCATCTAGGCGTTAGCTATAGAACAGGTGTCAAATTAACTACTGTAATCCTGAATTTTCATGTAAACGTGAACATACAAAGATATGTAAATCTGAAATAAATTACAAAGATTTTAAAAATTATAGGCCAAACTCCTAACGAACAAGTTTGTTATTTTAACGTTTGTCTTCTCTTTTATAGCTTGAAAATGGGACTTTTACGTTTTGAAACGTTGTCTTCTCTTTTAGCAAAATGGGACTTTTATAAACGTACTTAGAAAAAAGGAATAAAGGACTGATCCTTCACCTTGCACCTACTGATGTCTGCCGGTTGACAGAACCCCTTTCAATCCTCAATATATATATATATATATATATATATATATATATATATATATATATATATATATATATATATATATATATATATATATATAATAATATATATATACACATACACACAAACAAACATATATATACTGTATATACACATATACACATACACACATACATATATACAACATACATACATAAATACATACATACATTATATATATATACAGTATATATATATATATATATATATATATATATATATATATATATATATATATATAATATACATACACACACAAGAAGAGCCTATTTCCATGGTTAGCTAAAGTTATAACTGAACAAAACAGCATGGTCCGGTTAGCCTAGCCAAGGAGCAACGACAAAATACATTCAATTTTAAAGCTGATAGGCGAGAGAGAGAGAGAGAGAGAGAGAGAGAGAGAGAGAGAGAGAGAGAGAGAGAGAGAGAGAGAGAGAATTCCCTATAGCTATCGATTGTCTCCTACAGTTTCTCTCTCCACAATCCTTTCCTTAATGCTTAAACTAAACCCTGCCATTATATTTCAGTTATGGTTTTCCGATGCGTATGTCGGAAAAAATACGAGTCGTCGGGATTGAGATAAAACCATTCGAGCGCAAGAGAGCGTTAGATTGAAATGTCGACCAGACAGGTGCGCAGAGAGAGAGGGAGGGGGAGGTTACACAATTCCAAAATTTCGACATGACTTAATTGGAAACTTCATTGCTTGCATAACGAATATCTGAGAACAATTCCATGCACATTTTGTCACACTTATGCGTTACGTGGATGGCTGCACACCAACGAGTTCAGTTATCCGTGTATTAAATTCCAGTAGCAACGTCACTTCAAAGCTGTACATAGGAGAAAATGAGAAATGGCGAATTCACAATATGGCTAGGAAGGAAGCGACGTTTGGAACTCTGCTGATAATGAAATGTTAGCAGGTAAATTTGGCAAGTCAAGTTGGACAAAAAGAAAAATGATCCCACTACCCAAGTCACGAGTTGTTTCAAGAGAACCATTATGCTGTAAATTGTAGTTAACATCAACAGTTGTGAATTTCACAGTTTAGAAAAAATAATGAGCATGAAATACCGACAGTGAGCGAATCGCATGCTTTTCCCTAAATCATCTTTATTTCCATGACGTGACGTTACCTGCACAGATACCTCCACTTCCCGACCGATTAACACACACACACACCAAAGAAACAAACAAAAAACTGACGAAAAGAGCAAACATCTGCCTATCATTTCAGTCGAAGAATAAAGGCACCAACCTTAATGATTATCATGAGAAGTGTGTGGAGAGGAGGAGGGCAAGGCTGGAGAAGTACAAGAAGACTTCATAAGCTTGAGAAGGGGGCAGGAGGGAAGGGGAGGGAAGGTGGCGGAGCGCTTGATGCGGATACGGGTTCCCAGTAGGAAGTGTCACGGGGTCATGATGGATCAGCTCTGAAAGTTCTCCCTACGCGCCGTGTCTTTATCCATTATTAATGGTTTATGCCAACAAAACATGTGCTTCTGATTTTCCCTCCCAGGTCTTCATCTACGGAGGGGGCCGGGTAGGTCAGGGATATCGAGCTGATCTTTTAGAGAGAGAGAGAGAGTGAGAGAGAGATCTCCAAGTATTGATAGGCTGATCTGTGTGTTTGTGTAAAATAAGTAAATGAAAGATAGAGAGAGAGAGAGCGAGCGAACAGCTAACGTCACGAACTGGAATATTTTATGTAAATGATAGCCAAACACTGATACTCTCCAGTTGGCGTAAAATACCTGCTTCTTATTATAACATCACAGGCATAAACTGATTAGTTTGGGACACTTCCTTCCTTTGACACTGCAAGATGATTATTATTATTATGTGTTGAATAAAGCACGTTAAAAGAAGAAGAAGAAGTGATTTCACATTTCACCTAAACACAACCACCTGCCTACACACTATCCGGTAAACCTATCTCTATTTTTCTTATGTTGCCGATTTCTTAATCCAAATACTGGGGAATGACGATGCTCGTAAAATATCCATTTTTCTTCTCGTTTTTATGAGCATTGCGCACTGTCAGCCCCAGTATTTGGATCAAGAAATCGAATGCATAAGAAAAATAGGGACAGGTTTAAGTTACCCTCCACATATACTAGATGTCTGCTATAATAAAGCCCCCAAAAAGTTTTATAGTGAAAGTAACATGGCGAAAGACGCCCCTAAGAACCTCTTAGCCTGCCTTATTTTAGTGGTTTGAAACTATAAAATCATTGTTAAAATTTTTTAATGTCAACCTGGTTTTCCTTTAATAACACACTAAAAGGAATGCTAATAAAAAATAGCCCTAAGGAAAGCAACAACATAATATATAAAAAAACCATGCTTGGACTGTTCTTCTTTTTATATAGGTCAAAATAGTAAAGATTTAGAAGTGAGATTAGGCAGCATAAGAATTCTGTCAAAACTGGGCAAACATCCAATACAATATTCATTCATTTAAGAGAAAACTCTCTCAGAATAAATTTGACTGACAGTTCAGTGCTTGTCAGATCGAAAGATTTCTCTTCACGAAATCTTTTAGAATCTGCAATTATACTAATAACTGCCAGCTGTAATTTCAACCTTAGGCTTGGCATGTATTATTTGGACCACTGTATTAGTAAAATGTTCAAGAATAACCTTAAAGATAAAATCAATTGCTTAATTACTAATTAGTTACCTTATATATATTTTCTATGTATTCGTATGTTTAATGGTTTTTTTAAATGTTCATTTTGCAAATATTGCTGTTGTTTACCAAAAGGAGAATAATTTAAGTGCTGTACTTTTATAAATATGTACTCAGCTTATTCATTCCAAGATTATTTCTGGTGGTCAGTCTCTTCCCCTGTACAATCCTTTAATTGACTCCTCCCTGTTTTAGTGGCAGTTGGGCCTAATTCTTTGTAAAACCTCTCAAAGATTTTCCTTTTTTTTTGTAGGTCCACTAATTCTTCAACTGCGTTGGATCATGGCCATCTGTTCTCTAATCGGTGGTCAGGGATATCTGGATCATCCAAATGGATCTGTTCCTTATAATTTTTCATCAGTTATCCCCTCCGACTCGGGATATCCGCTACGTCATCTCCCGCGTCAATTATACGAGCTTTTTCTTGATAACCTTTTCTTCGCTATAATTTATTTTTCTTCAGTCTGCTAGTAACCAACCGGTTCTTAGCCACGAAAAATAAGGCCTTCAGCAACTGTTAATCAGCTCAGTTGTTTCAAACTTTTCTTTCATCATCATTTGCTTTGGGACAGTGTGTGAAAGGCCTATAACCATATTGTTTATTTTATTTATATTTATATATATATATATATATATATATATATATATATATATATATATATATATATATATATATATTTACATATATTCATTCATTCCATGCTATCAACTTTTGTGAATATATTTGTTTAAATTTGTTTATTTAATACATGTTTAATTTATCACACCTTTTTGATATATATATATATATATATTATATATATATATATACTATATATATGTATGTATGTATGTATATATATATATATATATATATATATATATATATATATATATATATATATATATATATATATATATATATATATATATATATATATATATATATATATATATATATATATATATATATATATATATATTGTAGAGAGTAAAATTCTTACACACCATCTCATCTGTTAACAATGTAATATAAAGAATATTAAATTGTATTATTTGTATTGCAAAGAACACTGTGGGCAAAATTTGCCCCTACAGATCTTTCTCTCACCACTGCCTTTCGGGGAGAATACTTTAATCTTCTTTCCTTATTCGAGTGACTGCTGGGCACCTTAAATTCCAGGTGCTGATCCAGTGGGAATCCACATCCTCGCCCGAGGGAAGTCAGCTGGCAGAGAAGCAAAGGACTGATCATGTGCTCGAAGCCATTTTGGAACCTGACCCACGTGGCTCTCCATGCCCACAATGACACACGGTCATACCAACACCAGCGCCATCTACGAAGAGCAGGATCGCAATCCCCGAAAGCTATAAAAGACTTTGGATGTACACGCTCCGTCTTAGATTGGTCGGACGCTCATCCAGGAGTCCTGTCCTTCCCCTTGCTCTATTGAACTGCTCCTTCTGGACACGCATGGCTGTCAGGAGCCATAGTAAACTTTTGCTGTGACCTTATTCATTTGCCCTCACCAGCAATGGCCCCCCCTGTAGACCAGGAACATCATCTCCTGCTTAAGGTAAAGTTCTGAATTTAAAGCTCTTATAGCCAGTCACATCCCTTGTCAGCCGATAACTATTTTGCTGTTTTTTTTTTTCTTTTCATAATGCGAAATTCCTACAGTGAGACCTGTATTGCCATTTTATAGTTGTGCTGTTTAATTTCCCAAGCACTGAAGTGAAGTGTAACGTAATCGTTAAAATTCGAGTTATAGGAACCTAGTTCAGTCCAGGCACCTTCTGTGTAATTCCTCGATTCCTTAATTAAAGTGCTATTTTCTGTTGAGTAACCATAGGTGTTTCGATTACAGATTAGGAGTTAGTCAACTGTGTATCTG
>NC_089784.1:42284144-42304144 GCF_040412425.1 Macrobrachium rosenbergii
TGAATAGTGATACTTCCAATGACCTTTAAGTCTAAGTTCAGCCCCGATAGGAAAGGGGGTGGAGAGGGGGTGACATGTAAAAATAACCGAAACAACAGATTTTAGCCTCTCATCCATAGTTTTGAGGTCACTGAGAATAATAGTGACACTCCCAATGCCCTTTAAGTCCAAGTTCAACCCTGGTGGGAAGGGGGTGACATGTACAAATAACAGATATTAGTGTTTAATCCATATTCTTCGAGGTTGCTCAGATTAATAGCGACACTCCTGATGCCCTTCAAGTCCAAGTTCAGCCCTGATCGGAAGGGGGGGGTGAGAAGGGGGTGGAAAGGTGGTGACATGTAAAAATAACCGAAACGACAGCTATTAGCATCTAATCCATGGTTTTCGAGGTCCCTGAGAAGAAAAGTGACACTCCCAATGCCATTTAAGTCCAAGTTCAGCCCTGATAGGAAGTGGAGGGGTGAGAAGGGGTGGGAAGGTGAGATGAATAGTGACACTCCTGATGCTTTTCAAGTCCAAGTTCAGCCCTGATGGGAAGGGGGTAGGAAGGGGGTGACATGTAGAAAAATAAATGAAAACGGCTGATGTTAGTGTCTAATCCATAGTTTTTGAGGTTGCCAAGAAGAATGGTAACACTTCTGATGCCCTTCAAGTCCAAGTTTAGCCCCGAAAGGAATGTGGGGGTGAGAAGTGGTGAAATATAAAATGTCAGAAATGCTGGGCAATGTAACTGAAGCAACTATCGTAACAGGAATGAAAGAGAGAGAGAGAGAGAGAGAGAGAGAGAGAGAGAGAGAGAGAGAGAGAGAGAGAGAGAGTTTATCGGTTGTCATTCAGAGGTTTCCTGGGCAGTGCTGGGTTGGTCAGCTAGTGTATATATATATATATATATATGTATATGTATATGTGTATATATATATATATATATATATATATATATATATATATATATATATATATATATATATATATAAATACATACATACACACACAGATAAACAGCCTTGGATTTAATCATTCCATATTTCATTGACAACACGTGTATGTTTCATTGTCCATTTTCTTCTCAATGTTTAGATTTTTATGAGAATTGGAGTCAAAAAGAACATTATTTTGCGAAAGTGAGTCATTGTCTTTATATACATACACATACACACTCACACAAGGACACACACTATATATATATATATATATATATATATATATATATATATATATATATATATATATATATATATATATATATATATATATATATATATATATATATATATATATATATATATATATATATATATATATATATATATATATATATATATATATTGGCTGACAAAGCTGAGTAAAAGCGACAATAACAGAGATTATTGATAAAATCTTTAAAATGATTTAAAATAGCATATAAACTATTTAGAGGGTTAAACAGAAATTGAACACTTTACATTATAAATGAATTATTTAATAATTTGTTTATATTAAAAGCAAGGGATAAGATGAAATATCAAAGTTAAGAATGTAGCACTTTGGAAACTCATTCCAAAACCGGTAAAAGTGGACTTCTGAAAATGCTAAAACTTGAGAGTGACTTTCTGTTTGCGGTAGTTTTAGTAATGCTATATCTGAAAAGTTAAGGATATTATTTTTTTCAAGTTCCACAGTAAACTGAATACATGAGTGTGCATTATTTAAGTAATCAGTGAACTGTTGTGCGTGATTTAGATGCTTGAAAACCAAAAATGTGTCGTCAACATGCCTGTGATTAACGATTGGTTTAAACTCTAGGGGACAATCATTAAACCATCTTTTTTCATTAAAACACAGAAGTATGTTGACCACTGGGGCTGAAAGGTGAGGTCCCATGGCGAAACCCTCAAATTCTTTGTGGTGCAAATTGTTGAATAAAAAGTGGTTATAGTTTATTCATAAGTTGAGAAGTATTTTAAAAACATTCATTTGTTCAATGTTATTATTGTAAATAGAGTTCAAAATCATATCGACAGTTTCTTTGATAGGAACGTTTGTGAATAGGGAGGTAACGTCAAAGCTTGCTACTGTAGCACTGCACCTTCGGGTATTTCATGAGAATTGATGTTCTTGAAGTCATACGTGTTTTTTTAATGTATACTGATTTCCTGTCAATGGCTGTAGAAAAACGATTAAAAATTTCGCTAGTTTATAGAATGGTGCTTTAAAGGCAGACAGTATAGGTCTTGCTTCAGTCGGAAAAGCTGACAAAGCAAGAATCAAAGGCTTCACTGGACGTGGACTTTCTGAAAAGATGCTTTTCGCAGAAAATAATGCCAAAATTTTTAAGATTTATATTTAAAGTGTACAGAATGAACCTCACCCAATCGCCCGCTTATGAGGACTGTCAACACATTGTTTTGTTGCAAGAAATCGACCACAAACAGAGGCAGTCTGCCCGACTGGAGCAAGATATCGCCGCCATTGAGGATCGGGTCAGGAATACTCTTAGCAATCTTGATTTTACTCATGTGAAAAAAGTTATTGAAAACTCCCTCAGGTATAACGAACAGGTAAATAAGTGTTCACAGAGGGAATTCTGTCAAGGGGGTAGGACCATTCGACTTGAACCAAAACAACGACGACAACTGCATATACAATTACTCCAACTATGTACTCAACACCAGAGAAAAGTTTTTGTTATCACTAGGAATGAACTTCTGCCTCCCACTGTTCAAGTACCCCAAGAAGTCCATTTTGTTATGCTTCGAGTACTTGCTCTACCGACTGAAGCAGCTACCCATCTATAAAAGAGAATTCGGGGTGTGCGTGAGTAACGTAAAAAGCATTATCACTAAAATCCCAAAGGTTTTTCGTTATTCAATCAACACCATTTCCACTAAGGATATGGATATACTCAACAAATTAAAAATTATAAAAAAAAAATATATATAATATCTAAGGCGGACAATTCAAAATTTATGAAATATCCTCAAGAAATATATATATATATATATATATATATATATATATATATATATATATATATATATATATATATATATATATATATATATATATATGCTAAAAATCACAGCAGATGCACGTGACTCCAGTGTACAAATGAATCCCACAGGAAAAAGACAGGCAGAAGTTCAGTACCAAGCTCTTTCGCGTTTATTGACGCATCGTCGGGGCACGAATGAGATACAAATATAAAGAAGGTTACAAAGTAAACAAAAAGAACAAGAATACCAGATGGTCAGTTGTCAAAGGGTAATAAACAGAAAGTTAATCCAGGATAATCCGGGATCGAGCTGTCACAAACTGAACCTAAGACCAAAAAAAAAGAAATACTAAAGTTTAGGCTTACAAAATCCAAAAACGTGTATAACCTTGAATACCAGATGGTTAATTGCCAGGGGTTAAAAAGAAAAGGTTAATCCACGGCAACTCTGGGATCACGCGGTCACAAACTGATCCAAATATATACTTAACCATAAGGCAAACGGAATCTTACCCATTCAAATTGCAGAAACATGTATAAAAATAAATATTAATTTTGCTTATATTTATCAACAACTTTTTAAATTATTAAAGCATCAAGTTTAAATAAACCACGACTTAAATTAAGAATACTTTCATTATTTGACTTAATAAAACAAGATTCGATGATATTCCTTTTAACTGTGTCATTGCACGGGACTAAAGGTCTTGTTTTACTCCAGTTAATAGGATGATCTAAATCTCTCATGTGTACGAATAATGCATTCGATATTTGGCCAGTTCTCACAAAATATTGGTGTTGTTTGATTCGTTGTGAAAGTGGTTTTCAAGTTTGTCCATAATATATTTTATCACATTTTTTACAAGGAATTTCATAGATGTAGCCAGAAACATCTTTAGGAGAATTTTTTTTAATCACTAAATTCTTAACATTAAAATTACTGAAATCAACATTTATGTTGAAAAGCTTTAAAATTCTAGGAATTTGTAAAAACCTTTCATCATACGGTAATTTGAGAATATTATGCTTGCCGAATTCAAGTTTGTTATTAGTTCAATAAAATGTTTTCCTGGCTCTTTTCCATGCTACATCTACAAAGGTCCTTGGGTATTTAAGTTTCAAAGCAATATTATAAATAGGTTTGATCTCAGCATCAATGAACTGAGGGCTACAAACACGTAAAGCCCTTAAGAACATTCCAGAAAAAAACAGAATTTAACATACTGATGGTGATTGGAATAATAATGAACAAAAGAGGCAATGTTAGTTGATTTTCGAAAGACTGAAAAGGTGAAATTTCTATCATGTCTATGGACAGTTACATCAAGAAAATTCAAATTACAATTTCTTTCTTCCTCTATGGTAAATTTTATAGAAGGGACTAAATTACTTAGCTTAACGAGAAATTCCTGGAGATTTTCGTGAACTGGCCAGATACAAAAAATGTAACTTTTCGGGGCAAAACTCTTGGTAAGAATTTTGTCTCAAAAAATTCCATGTAAATATTGCTAAGGACAGGAGATAAGGGATTACCCATAGCCATACCAAACTTTTGTACAAAAAATTCCCCATTGAAACAAAATTTACTATCTTTGATACATAACCTTATAAGATTTGTGAGGTTTGCTACAGTTAAGGGAATGTCATAACTTTCTAATTCTTCCTCTAAAAATTCCAGTAAATCATCTACAGGCACTTTTGTAAATAAAGAGACAACATCAAAACTAACCATAGTAAAATAAAATTTCAAATTCAAACTATTTAATTTGTATATAAAGTCAACATTATTTTTTATATTCGTATTAGAAATGTTTCCTACCAATGGTGTAAGAATTTTTACAAGCCTTTTACATGGAATTTTTTGAGACAAAATTCTTACCAAGAATTTTGCCCCGAAAAGTTATATGGTTTAGATATGTAGATGACATTTTTTGTATCTGGCCAGTTCACGAAAATCTCCATGAATTTCTCGTTAAGCTAAATAATTTAGTCCCGTCTATAAAATTTACCGTAGAGGAAGAAAGAAATTGTGATTTTAATTTTCTTGATGCAACTGTCCATAGACATGATAGAAATTTCACCTTTTCAGTCTTTCGAGAAACCTTAAACCCAGTCTTCTTCTTTGTTTTAACGTGCTGTTTTTCCCATTTTTATAAGGGGTAAGCACGATGCCTTCTTTTGAAGGACTTTGATTTGGCGGTGGGGTAGTCCGTAGCCTCGATCGGCTTCCCTGCCTGACATCGCTTAGATCCTGGTAACGAATGTGTACATGTATTGTATCAAATCCCCAGCTCTCTTTCTCCCAGCAGCGAGGAGAACTGGGCAGTTAGGTCGACAGTTCGAGATGTGTGAGGTGTCTGTTATGTTTTTAGAAGATGTTGGAGTGGCTTTGTTTATGTGTGTATTAGTCTGTAACACCCATTTGCTTTCAGCAAACCTCTCCGCTGATTACATACATAATCCCGGGGTGTCTACACGGATAGCAAAGTGTCCGCCTTCTCTGACCAGTTGGCTGCAGGGATTGAACCCTCGCCACAGACCTCTATGAAGTCTGAGGTTGCTGCTCTACCGACCGAGCCATCGAGGCTCCTAGAACCTTAAATCCAGTATTCTACCTTAATCAGGAGATAAAGTTCCTTGTCCTTCGGAGAAGCCAGCGATAAGGAGGATAAGTGAATAAATTCACAACAAAAGTTACTATGCCCGGCTTGCCACGTGTCCAGACCAGGTGGGGTAATAGAGCAAGGGCACGACCCAGGTCCTGTATGTGTTGTCGACAGTCTCTGGAAAGACTGAGACTGAGTGAGTCTGTCCAATATCCCTTTATAGCCTCGCTGGGATTACGCCTTTTGTTCTTCATGACCGGAATTCTAGATGGCGGCGAGCACAACTTCCATTCGGACGAAGATTAACTCTCTATGGATTGGCATCTAGAATTTAAAGGAATCTTCAAAGTCACTGGGACAAGGGAAGAGATTAAAGTTCTCCCCCAAAAGGCAGTGGTGAGAGAGGGATTATAGAGGCAAATTTTGCCTACAGTGGGTCTTACCAAACATGAATGGATTGATTAAATATTATCTGTTATATTTCTTTTGCCAGTTGAGATGGCGTGTGTGTGTGTGTGAGAGAGAAAGAGATACTTTTGACTATATATATATATATACATATATATATATATATATATATATATATATATATATATATATATATATATATATATATATATATGCCCTAAAAACAAGGCCAGATAGGGTCATAACATCCTTCTACATCTGTTTTAAGAACAATGTCATATCATCTTCTATCTCTAAGATTCTCCGGTAGCAATGGCCAGCATTGGGTCAGCACATTCTTTCTCTCTCGTCAACACCTCTCTCACTCTATACTCAAACAAAGGCTTACTGGATTAAACCGCCGAGATACAAAAATAGACTTTATTTGTAAAATTAACGAAAGCATTTCAGCAAAAGCTACGATCATAAAACGGAGTCTCTCATACCCAACAAAACTGGAAGTCATAACTAGAGGAAACTCAGACTCACAATCAACTGAACTAATGATTCTAGACCAACCAATTCTAGTGACTAACACCCCGGTCATCAAACAAAATAAAAGGGTCATGATTACTCTAGACCAAAGTAATGTCATATAGTATGTTAAAAAAAAACACAACTTCCAATATTCACGTCCTCACAGGACTCAACCAGAATTCCTGAAATGGTGCATAAAAAATAAACAATTAAAAAGGAAAAATGCATAATAAAGAACAGAGGGGTTTCACTGCAGCGTAAAATGGGTATTCCACATAATGTCTGAAAAAGATCAAGTGTTAATGAGTTTATGGCAATCAAGAAGCCGCCCCTCCAAGTCGCCGTCTTATTCACAAACACAGCTCAAAAGACCGATCTCACCGGCCGCAAATCGAAGTGAATACACATTCTATGGTTCCTCTATAATATACACATTAGAGAGCGCACTTATGCACGCATTCACTTATAACCCCTCCCTTGAAGCGTGACGTCACCCTCAGATTAAATGTTGAAAGGACCCTGCCTTCTGCACCCACAAATATCATAAAGCTTCCATCAATCTGTCACGTTTTCCCCATGCATCTTGGTCATGACCGGAAGCCATGACTGAGTGCGTCGGATACCCGCTGTCTCCAACCGTGGAAAATACCAACGTCACCGTTAAAGGCCACCTGCACCGGTCTCACGTTTTCAGAGGCCAGCAATAAGTCAGCTAGATCAGTAATATATATATATATATATATATATATATATATATATATATATATATATATATATATATATATATATATATATATATATATATATATATATATATATATATAGTTATATATATACATATATATATACTGAATTGGGGTCGCACTGAACAGTTGAAAGTGCTGAATGGGGTCGTGCTAGGAAAAGCTTGGGAACCCCTGGTTTAAACCAATCATTTATCACAGGTATGTTGGCGACACATATTTGGTGTTCAGGCATCTAAGTCACGTACAACAGTTCCGTGATTGCTTAAACAATGCACACCCTTGTATTCACTTTACTGTGGAACGTGAAGAAAATTATATTCTTAACTTTTTAGATGTAAGCATTACCAAAACTACCGCAAACAGGAAGTCAATCTTAAGTTTTAGCATTTTCAGAAAAGTCCACTTTTACCGGTCTTGGAATGTTATTAAAATACAAAATAACATAAGACTTTAATACATAGAGTACACTTTCTTTGCAGCTCCTGACAGTCATTTGACATAGAAATAAAATTTATTTTAAACTTTAAAAAATAATGTTTATCCTAATAACATTATAAAGAAATAAAAAAGTTCCTAAATAAATCTCTTATATAAATGGCAAAATAGATATACTAAGGGTTGATTAACTATGTATTTTAAACTGCTGTATATAAGTGATCCCTGTCTTAAACACGTTACAAGAGAACTAAAAAATATGCTTAAGTATAGCTTTCCCCATATTAACCCCAAGTTAATATTTACCAACAACCGTACTATCCAAGCGTTGTTAAACCATAAGGATAAACTCCCTTCAGACCTTTTGTCGGGCATCACCTACATTTACAAGTGTGACGCCTGTAGCGCCACCTATACTGGCCAGTCAAAGAGGTCAGTCCGGACAAGTTCTTCCGAGGATTATGGCATTTGTCCTCGCACTGGTTGCTTGCTGGCCAAGCCAACCAGATCACCGATTTTACAACATATAGGAGAATGTAATACAGATAGACGATTAGAAAATTTTAGTGTTCTTAGTACTTTTAATGAAGAATCAGTATTGAGAATCTCAGAGTCGATAGAAATATTTTTTAGAAAACCAGATCGTAACCTTGACAATTCATCTTATCCCTTGCTTTTAATATAAACGATTCAACAATTCATTTAAAATGTAAAGTGTTCAATTTCTGTTTCACCCACTAAATAGTTTATATGTTATTGTAAACCATTTTAAAGATTTTATCATTTATCTTTGTTATTGTCGCCTTTACTCAGTTTTGTCAGCCAATAATGATTGCATAGTCTTTCAACTATTAAAATACTGTAATATATATATATATATATATATATATATATATATATATATATATATATATATATATATATATATATTGAAAGCAGTGGCACCAAACATTATTCATTAGAACACGATAATTCACTTTCCTAAATAATGTTTCATTCGACTCTAACTCAGATAAGAATCAAAGCATCGAGAAGGAAATGGACGGTGTTTTAAACACGTGTTATCAATGCAATATCAACTGATTAATACTCTTCATGTAAAGCTAGCTAAATGACATTAAAGGAGAAGTGGTATGAAAATTTGGTCTGCATATACTTCCCTATCGGGGCCTACTCTCATATTTTGCACACCTGCCGCACCGCCCGCCTCCCCCTCTCCCTCCCCGGGTAACCCACAAGCCTAAGCCCTTTTTTTTATTGATTTTTTTAGATCTTATAATCACTAGCTGTTGCCTTCCCGGACATCACTGTGAATCACTGCTGTTTCGACGCTAGCACCAGATTCTAGATACTTATTACATGTAATGTTTTTTTTTTTGTTCATTTTCATGAGGCAGGAGCACAAACTTTACCCTCGATCACGAGACAGGAAAGCCAAAAAATGCAGTGCACATGCAAAAATACGAATAAGGTGAGTAATATTTTACATGGCCAGATAAGTATGGGCCATACACTTAATAGGTACGAGAAACAAGATAGGGGAGGGAGACCAGCCAATGTAAAATAAGACGGGCAACGGAGAGAGGGGTATTAGATTTCGTAACATTTTCTAATTAACCTGTGTTAAAATATTTTTTATTAAGGACAATTCAATTATAGTTCAAAAATGCTTATGCCGGTTAAATTACAGTTCTCTTTTTATGTTTCCCAAAATATCATTTAGGGAAATTGTTGTGTAACTAGCGTATGCTATGTAAATGCCTTAGTGAGTTTGCATCGCTGGCCCTTACTAAGTACCAGGTTCAGCTGGTTCAAGTAGCTGTACCTAGATTTGGACCACAAGCTAAAGGGATGAGCACCTTGATTAAACACTAATGGACAACAACTGGGGTCACTCGCCTTGTCAGCTTGGAACTGCATGCAACAAGGAACAAGATCCCCTTTAGTGTATTTAGCCAACGAACGTTTTGTGGATTCTGCCACTGTAATTGACAGACAAAAGTTACAAACAGTTCCCAGTACGGGGCATAAGAGGATGCTAAAATCATCCGGTGGTTAACTACTAAGGATATGTGGAAAATGAGAAATTAGAATGCAAGAACCATGAATCAAACTGGAAAAATTGAGTAAGTAGCAAATGAATTCATAAGGCAAGGATTGGTCATCTCAGCTGTTTGGTGAAATACAGTGCAGAAAAATGGAAGGACCTGACAGAGTGGGATAATCTTAACACTAAATGTAGAAAGGGTACTGGCTGACAGGAGAGCTGTGACCATTAGATAACTGGTTGCAAGATTTAAATCAAAACAGAGCAGTATGAGTGTCACAGTTTGTTATGCACAACCTCCAAAGAAATATAAGATGAATTTCATATAAAACTGGAATTTTTCTGGATGAAACATCGAAGGATCATATAAATATTGCTAACAATAAGAGTGCAAATGTTTGTAAAACCAATACTTGTATGTTGGATACAATGGCCAAGGAAGGCCTGGAAAAGACTGTAAATAAAAAAGGAACGATAATATTAGATAAAAGTTGCTAATAATTTTGCAATTGGAGGTAACCCCTTTCCAACAAAAGGAAGTCCATAAATACTCTTGGAAGTCTTTAGATGGCAATCAGAGAAACCACAGAGCCATTGTGAGGCAAATAGAATACTGAAAAATATTAGGAGCCGTGGAGGAGCAGAAGTTGCTACACTACAGCTGAAATTAAGGGCATTTGACAAAAAAACAAAAAATTGATAGTAGACCTACGTTTAACAAAATACATTTTGGAGGTGCAAATGAACAGTGAAGACTGGACTAACATCAGAAGGATATATAAACCTGTTGGAAAAGAGGTATTGGGATATGAAGTAACAAGACAGAAACCATTCATGCTGGATAAGACCTAGGCATACAATAAAAAATAGACAGAAGCAAAATGTGCTTGCAGACAAATGTCAGGAGGTTGACGAGTGCAAAGTTGTAGGTGTTAAGCACTAAATTCTAGAAAGTAAAGTTTTACAAGGGGTAAGAAGAGATAAGACAGACTAGCTGAAAAAACAGGATGATGATGGTCACAAAGACATGTACTCAGGGAGTGGGGGTGCTATCAGAGTAACCCAATGCGTTACCACTGAGATATCCACAGATGAAAAGAACAAAAAGAGGAAAATGCTTGTCAAAAGGAGGGATGGATCAATAATAATATAAGAAAAAGAAGAATGTCATCCTTGGTAGGAGAATTTTTTTAGGTCATGAATAAAAGATATGAAGGGGATAATCTGATTGACTTACAAGAACCTGAAGAAAGCGTGAATATACTATTGAGTGAATTTGCAGTTATAAGTGGAATCAGTAATAGAGAAAATAATGAGTTGGAAAGAAATGGGCCATGATAGAATCACTCCAGAGATTATTTTAGCTACAGTCAAATACCTCATGTAATAACTGGACATTTTTTGCAGAATATGAAATGAGGAAACAAAGCCTGGTGAACAGGAAGTCACCACAAAGGTACCTAAGAACGGTGACCTGACTGTACGTGGTAACTACAAAGGCACTGTACTAACAATGAGTATAATTTGCGCATTCATTATGCTTATTCTCAGTCTTGGGGAAAAGGGTGATAAAATACTTAGCGATGAACGATCTGGTTTTGGAAAAGACAGCAGTTACACAGATCAAATATTCATGTTAAGATATACCGTCTTTGTCTATGGAATTTAAAGGTTCCCTTCAGATGACCTTTGTTAATTACAGACCAGTTTAACTGAAGGTCTAGTATCAATGATTATCCTGTTGAATATGTAAAACTAGTTTAAACTAACCAAGAAGGGAGTAAATGTAAAGTCAATGCTGATGTAGGCAGGTCAAGCGAATCTGCAGTAAATAATGGGGTGCTTCAAGGTAGTATGTCCCCCTAGTAGTTGGCCCTTTTAGTTGATTTTATATTGGAAACAGTGGTTGGCCACGGCAGAAAAGGTTTACATCGGAAAAATGGAAACTTGGCAGAAATAGAACATACAGATGATGCTAATTTAATGAGCGAAACACTACAGATGTACAACTGTTGTTTAGTCTTCATATATCTGTAAAAATGGAATCCAAGATATATGTAATTAAACAGGTAATGAGAACCGAGTATGTATAAAGGGATGACCCTCTATACAAATAATACTTGATCAGACTTGGATTATTGTCATAACTTTAGATTTAAAATGTGGGCCAACTAACTGCATAGTACTATGACATTCTGCTTTTCAGTTTTGTATGTTTATAACAAAGTCTAGACGCGCATCACTGACCATTTTTTTTCCATTTCTCAGTCTGTCCCACAGTTTTCTGAGGAGATCATGCAATTCGATAACTGTATTTCCAACTTGCTCAGAGGTCAGTTTTCCAACTGTAAGTTCACTGATGCGTGACTAGGACGAAGTTGAATGTACGGAGCTATTTAACCAACTCGTTTTACTGAATGCTTAGCAATGCTTTCATTCAGCGTGAGAGGGTAACTTTCACCAGTATTTTAAGACTAATTTCGAGTACACACTAAGCTTCTTCACCGGTGACTGACCTCAATTCAGCTACTTCAAGTGGAAACACCCAACGTTTGAGTCCAGTCAACTTTTTATTCTTTTTAAGAGATAGCGTGTCATGAAGACAAGCATAGAAGCTTTTCTTCTTTATACACGAGAGAATGAGAAATATAAATCAGAGATGTGCTTATAATGATAATTTTATACATAAAATTGATAAATTGTGATGTAGGGTGAAATCAGAGATAAAAATAATATACCAATAACTCTCGGTACTTCTATTATTGTGATCACGGGCGAGACGTTCTGAGACTCAAATTTTGGCGTTGGTGGAGACTCTAAGTTATCTATTAAGTTTTTCTATTAAATTTGTTATTACGACGTCCTTTTCTACAGTTATCATACCAACATACGTTTGGAGAGCGTAAAATATAAATAAATATATATTAGACACCTTGAGATGCCAACTAGTAACTTAAGATCCAAAACCAATGTAAGTCAATTATATGAATTTTGCGGACAACAGTCCTTACGGAACAATATTCTATCATTTACTCTGGGGTAAATTAACCCCCTCTTTTCTTTCTCTTTAATGCTTCCTCTGTGCTACAAACGAGCGGGCACACTAAATTATACAAACAGGACATTACTTCGTTCTTCATTTTAAATAAAATGACTGACGCACACAGCTCCCGAAATCTCGAGTGACCAGCATTCGATTTCCGAACCGGACGATGGAGATCATATGGGCGCGTTTCCTACAATCAAATACCCCCGATGACTGAAACAGTGAATTTTCTACCTGGTTGTTCGTTGACTATTGTGGGTCGCAGTTGAAGCCAGAGAAAATAATAAGCATGTGTTCATTACTCGGTACATTTGTACGCAGTCAAAACGGGATAGCCTCGGCTATAGATACTCATACACTCTTCCTCTCCAAACCTAATGCGGTTGTTTATACATGTATAAGTATTGATATTATTATTTTGGTACAGAAGTAAAGCCCAAAATTTGCCTTGATATACTATGAAAAAAATAAGATCAATATACCTTTATAATATACATCAGTTGTCCCTTGTATTCTGCGATACATCACAGGTACGTTTTAAAATTCAGACGTCGAGCGAGAGAAAGTTACGATTCCGGCTGGAAAAAGGAGACTTCTCTCAGAACACGAAGGTATCAGTACGCAGAGTATTTATAAGAGTGTGAATTTTACGAGCACGAGAAATTGCGTGCCTAGAAGGAGGTGGAGGAGGGTGGGGGTGGGGAGAATGGGACGGTTTCGTGATGAATTATTGCACGAAAGTTCCCAGAGTCTTCACGGATGATCAAAGTTATAACATAGAGGAAAGCGTCTCTCTCTCTCTCTCTCTCTCTCTCTCTCTCTCTCTCTCTCTCTCTCTATACATATATATATATATATATATATATATATATATATATATATATATATATATATATATATATATATATATATATATATATATATATATATATAAATTTATATATGTGTGTATAATAATTATAAACACGGTTTAACGGGCACATGCAAAAATTATAAACTAAAATACAAGTGTCCTCCGTGAGAATGATGCTGCCTGTACAGATGATAGGAGCCTTACCAAATCAAAATGAAGATTCTCTCTCTCTCTCTCTCTCTCTCTCTCTCTCTCTCTCTGAATATACGTCCTGTATCTTATGTCAAAAGACACTTTAAAAACAAATATCTTTTGCTCTCTCTCTCTCTCTCTCTCTCTCTCTCTCTCTCTCTCTCTCTCTCTCTCTGTCGTGACTCTTCCTTATTAACTAATGTCACTTATAAGAGTTCCACATGAAGAAGAAGTCGCAAACTTTGAATCTACTTTGGGATGGGGTTAATGTCCACAAAAATACACCGCCGGAATTCAACCGAAATTTCTTACAAGCATTTTTCGTTGTTGTATTAACAATATTCATGGTGATGTTTTGATGTAAGAATTAACAACAGCATAGCATTCAGGTATGAATTACAGCTCAATAGATATTAACACCACAATAAGTAATTTAAATGAAAAAAGTCGAGTACGCGAGATGTACTGGTAAAATTGACAACGAAATCTGGAGCCTTTCGGAAACTCCTTTCCTTCTTTAGAGGGAATGGGAAAAACGCAAGAAACTATTTATAAGCCGGGTTGACTGTCTGGCAGAAAGTCCACCGTCTTCTCTGATGATTAAAAAGTTAAATATTCTGACGGCAGAAACTGCTATCTAATGATGGCGGAGTCTGGTTTGACAAATGTTACCAACTATTATAAGCCCTTTTCTCTGATGGTATGTCCGTTGTTGAGTTTGTTTATCTTAACAACTCCTCCCTTACCAGAGATAAATGCTGTTTCTGTCGATAAAGACAGGTTTTTTTATCAGGTAGCTTTTTAATCGTCAAAGAAGACGGAGAGCTTTCCGCTGGACGGTTTACCAGGCTTATTAACAGTTCCTAATTCATTGCCTCGCATTTTCCATGCTCCCTCTACAGAGGGAACAGGAGTTGCAGAAAAGCTCCAGAATTTGTTATTTTTATCATTATATCTCAAACACTACTGTTCCAAAATAATTCTTCTTCTTCTTCTTCTTCTTCTTCTTCTTCTTCTTCTTATTATTATTATTATTATTATTATTATTATTATTATTATTATTATTATTATTATTATTATTATTATATTATAGTGAAGAAATATTATTGTAGCAGAACAATCAATGCTCACAAAATCCATGAAGTAACCCTGTGGGGAAACGGAGAACTTAGAATGATCAACGACGATACTTCTTAAAGGAGGAGAGGCGTTAAACAGAAGGGGCTCCGGCACACAACACCCTCCCCAGCAAGAGCGGAAATGGCACGTGCGCAACGTACGCAATTGATCTCCTTCATCTCAATTTGCAGCTGCTTCGTTAGCGCCAGCAGGTTCATCATCAAGTCGGAGACATGATTAATTTTTAGTTATTCCGGTTGGTATAATTTCCAGTCATTCCAATTACATTGTTTCCCAGGATGGCCTTTAAAGACGACGAAGGATTAGAACAGTTTCACGATACGTAACGAATTATGGTATCAGTTCGTTTGTTTGTGGTTAGTGCTTTGTTTTTTGTTTAATAGCAGGACTAAGCAAAAATTCACGTGCTTATCTTTACGAAAATTTCACGAAAGCTCAGACCGTGACGGGCATCAAGTGATTATATTTTGGGAGAGAAAAGAACTCAACTTTTGAAGAGAAGAGAGACCTATTATGAAAGTGGAGTGCTCGTCGACAGCGGAGGTTTGCGGTCTCTGAATGCACTTATTATTATTATTATTATTATTATTATTATTATTATTATTATTATTATTATTATTATTGCGGTCAGAAAAAACCCGAGAGGTTCAGTAGGGAAATAGGTACCAGCCCTTGGACTGGGGAGTTAAACAGTGGGCCTAGCGACACACTGGCCACGTGTCATAAGCATTGGGACCTGTCCCCCGCTGGCTGTCGGCTTAAGAAACAGGAGATCAGCGCCTGCCCTATGAGCCTACAGGGGCCCAGGAGGACTTTACTATTATTATCATAGAAGTGCGAGTAAACGAGGGTGCTTAATTTCCCTCTTTCATCGTCATCACATCGCCTCCAACACCATGCGACGCAAAGGGGATCTGTGAAATTTCATCACTGATGGACTTTCCCTGCGTTTCATCTTCCACACATCTCTACTTATCTCTAGCCTCCCTTCTAATCGTTCCCCTCCAAGTACTAGATCTAGATCTTCCAACACTTCTGGTTCCAACACGATCCCAGCTGGCACTCCCACGAATTCTTCTCCCAATGGTTTTTGAGAAGACACATCCAGGCCATTTTCATCGCCCTTTCGTCATTTTCCAATTATATCAGCATGGATCTTCAGCAATTTTCTTCATGGTGACACTTTCAACTCTATTCTGCCATCTGAAACCTAATATTCTTCTTAAAGATTTATTCTAAAATCTACAAAATATTTTAGATATAGTTTAATTGTCATACAAGGTTCATGCTCGTAGAGCAATAAAGAGTTTACTAAACTCATCTTACTTTCGTATGCAATTTGAATGTACTCGACTTCTAAATCTTATCCAGCCTGTCCACTGCTTGACAAGTTTTGTCGTTTTAGTCTTTTTGAACCCCAACTGAAGAGAATCTGTAATAGATATCATCGTGCCTAAATATTTTAAAAAATCAGCTTCATGAATCCTTTCTCTATCTGTATTTTGTATGAAAAAAACAAACCCTTACAACTTGTTTTGCTCTTACCTGCCTAAAGTCGCAGGCGTTGGTTAACCTAGTAGCGTCGACCTTCGAATCTCTTTCTCTCTCTCTCTCTCTCTCTCTCTCTCACAAACCAAGTTCCTCGCTGGGTGAGCGGGTTCCGTTCTCAGCTACCACTCTGTTGGTCGGGACTTCGAATCTCCGACCGGCCAGTGAAGAACAAGAGGAATTTGTTTCTGGTGATAGAAATTCATTTCTCGCTATAATGTGGTTCGGATTCCATAATAAGCTGTAGGTCCCGTTGCTAGGTAACCAATAGGTTCTTAGCCACGTAAAAATAAATCTAACCTTCGGGCCAGCCCTAGGAGAGCTGTTAATCAGCTCAGTGGTCTGGTTAAACTAAGATATACTTATTATTTTCTCTCACAAACCCCTCCACCTATTTTATCTATGGTGTGGAAATCAAACCTATCTTATCAAAAATAGTTTATTCTGTAAAGCTAATATATAACAAGTTAAAAACAAATGCTAAAAGCACAAAAAGGAATGTAAATGATAAATGAATATCTCCCCAACAAATCATCTTAGCAAACACCAAAATTATAAATGGGATTCTTCCCCATTTCGCTCTCCATGTAACTATAAGTCCTTTCGTCATAGTTCCTTTTACATGATCACTTCCCATAATGGCTACGTCACATACATGTCTGTGCACATGCGTGAACAACCCAATTTAGCTATGGTTCCATTGAAACGTTCTGCCAAAGAATAGAACCATCTCCATTAAAACGCAGAGTTCACCCAGTTCATATACTCACAAAAACGCATGAGATAAACGTCAAATAATGAAAATGGAATAATCACAAAAATAATCAGTCTGTTAAGGTTAGTAATTTTCTAAGTATAGTTGGGAGTCCCTTCACGTCACCGTTAACCCATCATATGGTCATCCGCCCATCCTCGCGGATGGTGGCACGGGAAGCACGTGCTCTCGAGTGATAAGGCTGACCTCTGACCAGGTGTAAATGATATTTGGCACTGTTTGAGGTTGAGTGGAGTCATCAAGGGGCGTTATGGCCACGCCACCAAGGCCTATCCACTCAGCAGGCTGCCAGGAACTGATGGCAGTATGGACTTCTTTGGAAGCAGTGTATTTCAGACAGTGTCAATACTTTGCTGGTATGTGACCCTTCTGGCCCCAGTCCTTGCAAGTTTCTTTGCTAAAATCTTTTTGGGGCACTGCCTCTGTTGGGGGAGCAGGTTGGTTGTTGTTTACCCAAGAACCAGGAGGGGCTGAGTAGGGTGAGGTCCTGGATTGGGAACCAGGGGTGCCTTTTGGCTAGGCATCCACCTTCAGGCGGCACTGTTCAGTGAGGTGCCC
This sequence comes from Macrobrachium rosenbergii, assembly GCF_040412425.1. Lineage (NCBI taxonomy): Eukaryota > Metazoa > Arthropoda > Malacostraca > Decapoda > Palaemonidae > Macrobrachium > Macrobrachium rosenbergii. The sequence continues at coordinate 42,301,989 of NC_089784.1, forward strand.
AACGTTCTTGCAGTGGTCGCACCCGTTTTACAGGGGCGCCCAATTTTGGGCTGATATATTCCGCAGGTATAAGAAGGGGGATTGAGTTTTCGCCCCAAGGAGCTGGCGGAAGGATGGTAAGTGTCGAGATCGTCCGCAGAGGTGTGTGGAGAGAGCACCGGGGGTGCAGTAAAAGAAGTCCTCGAGCTGTGTTCACTTGGGCAGGGCCTCGAAGGTGGTGATGCCCGGGTCTTATGGTACGCCCATTCGGTTTGGCTGGGGAAAGGTCGGAGCAGGGTTCTCGGCCCTATGTTGGGTGAGGGCGAGTTCATGGGCTCTCTCTTTCTCCCTCTCCTGTCTTTCTTTCTCCTTCTTCTGTCTTTCATTCTCCTTCTCCTCTCTTTCCTTGGATTCTTTCTCCTGCCTCTCCTTCTCCTCCTTGGCTCCTTTCTCCTGTCTCTCCTTCTTAGCCTCCGCTCTTTGTTCAGCAATCCATGGTACCCCATTTGTTTCCCTGCCTTGGTGAAGGTTTTGATTTCCTCAAGGACAGCAGCCATGTTACAGGTGCATAGGGTGAGAATTTTCCTCCAAAAGCCTGGTATAATTTGAGCACACCAGGAAGGGCACATAAATGAAATGGCACTCTGGTCCAGCAGGGAGTGATTATGCAATGGAGGGGGCCAGTAGGTGGCGCCACTAGTAACTTTGGGTGAGGTGGCACTGGTACTAGTTGTAGGGTTGTTCCAGAGAACTGGGGAATGGCACTCTTGGTGCTGGCTCATTCCGGGAATCGAGTTTAAGAATTTTAAGGTCTTTTTTTTAGAGAAAGGCTTCTGGTTTGTTCAAGAGAACGGTTTGTGGGTTTGTTCGAAAGAACGTTTTGGTAGCACTTTGCAGTGTGGCGCTCATCCCGGGGAATTGAGAGTGAGTGTTTTAGGGCTCGTTTGGGAGGATATTTGGTGGCACTTTGTAGTGCAGAGCTCGTTCCAGGGGAATCGAGCGTGAGGATTTTAATGGTTTCATTGAAGAGAATGGTTTGGGGCATTTCGTAGTGCTTGGCTTGTTCTCAGGAATCGAGCGTGAAGGTTTTAGGGTTCATTTGGGAGAACATTTGGTGACACTTTATATCGAAGGGCTCGTTCTGGGGGAATCAAACATGAGAATTTAAAGGTTTTCGTTTCAGAGAATGTTCTGGTGGCACTTTGTAGCGCATGGCTCATTCCGTTGAATCGAGCAGGAGGTTTTAGGCTTGTGTTAGTGAAAATGGATTGTGTCACTTCGGGTATGGGCTCGTTCCGTAGAATCGAGCCTGAGACATTTGGGTTAATTCTGGAGAACGAATTTTGGGGTTTGTTCAAAAGAGTTTGTGGCACTCTGGGTGCGGGTTCGTTCTGCAGAATCGAGTGTGAGAATCTTAAGGTTTTTGGGGGGAGCCCTCGATATTGGTTAGGTTCGAGCAACTGCCAACGTCTGATTATAATGTCTTATGTTCTGCATGTGTTGTTTGCTTTGCTCTTTACAGGATTTGCCAGTTTCGCCTCGGACCCATCTCCACAGTCTAGACACGCTGCCATAATAATCCCCTTTTATCTCTTTTTTTCTTTTAGTTTTGTCGTGGATTTTTGTCAAAGATTTCCTTACTTTTTTACAATGCAATTTTAATAAAAGAGTAAGGGAAGCGTTGACAAAAATCCACGACAAAGCTAAAAGAAAAGAATTAGAACATAGAGTAAAAGCAGGGGAAAGTCCGGAGATCTCATATATTTATGGTAGTCCCAAGATCCATAAGGAAGGGTGCCCACTAAAACCGGTCATGGCATCGACGAGATCACCGCAGAGTAGGCTGGAGAATTCTTTTTCGAACATAATGGGAAAATGGGTGGGTTTAATATCTGAAGGGCATTTAAAACACAACATGAACCTTATAGATGAATTATCTATAATCAACGTATTTGTGAGTTTGGAAGTAACTTCCCTGTTTACCAACGTAACAGTCAAGACGACGATAAAAGTAATAAAAAGGAATATGGAGGAAAGGATTTACAAATGCGACTGAGATCATGACGTTTTGATAAAATTGTTGCCAGCGGCTGTCAGCTTTAACGTGTTCAAGTGGGGTGAAAACCATTATATGCATAAAAAATGGCGTGGTCATGGGTTCGAGTTTTTCGCCAATC
>NC_089784.1:42309144-42331644 GCF_040412425.1 Macrobrachium rosenbergii
GATTCTTAGCAAGACACGCATATCTCTCCTTAGCACTAGAGATCAGGGATTTAACTGTATCATCACCCAATGGAATAGGTAGTAAATCGAACACACCCGCACTGGGTAGCCAAATAGCACTTCAGCGAGAGACATTCCAATGGTATCACTAACCACAGAATTGATGCTATGCTGAACCTATAGAGTGTATCGACCCCAATTTAAATCATTGCCCCCTACAGTAATTCTGAGAGCCTCAATTACCTCAATATTTACCTGTTCACATAGCCCATAAAAAAACTTCTGGTCTATAGGGAATAATAGTGACTTTCTGAATACCCATTACACCTGCAAGACCCTCTAATGCCTTGTTCACAATTTCTCTCCCATTATCTTTAATCAGCTCCTCAGGAACCCCATAACGACAAATATATCCATCAAAGAATGCGACTCTCACCTCCTTCGCTGTTTTATGCTTCAAAGGAAAAATCTCTACAAACCTAGTTAATTTGTCCACAACCACCATAACTAGATTCACAGAAATTGGAGATAGTGTCCATAGAAACACGAGAACATGGTCTGCTGGGAATAGGAAACGAACCCAGTTTACAAGAAATGACCCTCGATAGCCTACATGCATTACAAACCGAACAACCTCTTACAAAGTCTTCCACTGATGCGAGCATATTCTTCCAAAAGAATTGTCCCCGTATATTATGATACGTATTCTCAATACCCAAATGCGGACCGCCAGACCTACAATGAACAATATCCAGGACCATAGGTACTGAACTCATAGGGAAAACTATGTGTGTCGTATCACCATTATCCTCACTATTTCTCAGTCTGTATCTAATCTTCCTAACTAACAAATTACCCTCTAATTCAAGACCCACAAAAGGCATCTTATAACCTTTCCTAACTAATTCCCCTCTAAGTTTTGCATCTGCCAAATCTCATAATCACCCTGTTTGGCTTCTACTAAACTAATATCCCAGTCTATGCAATCTCCAGATACATAACGTACATGAGAACCATCCGAATCAGAAAAACTTCTACTATGGGTGTCTGCTACAATATTATGTCTACCCTCTATATACCTAAGCTTGTCATCAAAATCCCTGATTGTCAAATACCACCTAGCTCTTTTAGGGGAAAGATCCAGCTTATTGAAAAGATCCAACAATGGTTTATGATCTGTAAGAACCTCTACTTGATTGCCCATCAATAACGTCTTAAAATGAACCAAACTAGACACTACGGCAAAGGCCTCCTTGTCCACTACCTACCACAGCCATTCATTAGTACCCCATGTCTTAAGCTTCCTACTGTAAAATGCAATCAGACGGAGTCTTCCATTGAAATTCTGCATAAGACAGGCCCCTATACCATCGTGACTGGCACCTGTCACCAAAGTGAAAGGATGCTAAAAATCAGGAAACTTCAACACTACGGGATTAACTAAAGCATCCTTAATATTCAGAAAGGCTGACTGCTGTCCACCATCCCATACAAATTGCATCTCGTCCCTCAGGACATCTGTCAAAGGAGACGCTAAAGTAGAAAAACCCTTCGCAATCCTATGAAAAAATTTAGAGCCATGCCCAAGAAAGGTTGAATCTGTTTCTTATTCTTGTGGGCAGGGAAATCTAAGATTGCCTTAATTTTATCGCCATTCACTCTAACCCCCTCTTTAGAAATGACATGACCAAAATATACTATCTGCTTCTTCAGAAAATTACACTTAGCTAATTTTATCTTCAAACCCACTAACCTAAGCCTCCTAAAAACTTCCCTAAGAACCCCTAAATGTTCCTCTACAGAATCAGTGGCAACCAAGATATCGTCAATATACACAAAAATGGACTTCCTTAACAAGCCATGCAAAACTGTATTCACAGCCTCGTAAATGTCATATGACTACCTGATAAACCAAACGTCATCTGCATGAACTCATAATGCCCCTTCAGCAAAGAAAATGGCATATACTAGTGACTCTCCTCGCTAAGCAGTACTTGCAAGTACCCTTGCAACAGATCAATTGAAGAATAAGTATTCTTGCCCCCCAATCTCAACAAATAAATCTGGCAAACATGCCACCCGGTAACGATCAGGAATGGTTTTCTTGTTCAACTTCCTAAAGTCCACACAAACACAGACTGAACCATCCTTCTTGGGTACTGCTAACAACGGAAAATTAAAAGGTGAGGAACTGGGCCCAACAATGCCTTCCTTCTCCCACTTATTAACCTCTTTCTCTACCTCTTATCTAATCTTAAAAAGAATCCTATATGAGGGGACAAAAATAGGCTTAGTATTGTCCTCTAAATGAACCTTTAATTCTAACACATTTGTTAACCCTAACTTATCCCGTTTAAGTGCGACATCGTCAGCAAACTCAGCCAGAACATCTTCCACACCTTCAATATACTCTCTAAAATCAGCATTGGCTAAATGATCCCTAAAAACCTGCCCCCTAGCATGTAAATCTGCTTCTGAAAATTCACACGTCCCCAACAATAGCAACGGAATTATCTTCATCAACCCAGTCAACAAAATCAACTGCATAAGTACCCTTCTGATAGTCCCGAACTGAATCATTACAGTTACGCAACCCCACCCAAGTATCCCCTGAACTTGGTACATTGCTTTATAGGAACCGTACACACTACCCCCCTTCAGCTTTTCACTACACTCATCCACATACACCTGTCTGGGCTTATGCACGCCTTTCACTCAAACTTTCACCATAGAAACCATACCAGGACCTAGAACCACAGCATCCGACAAAACTCCCTTATAATACTTCCTACCCACAGAAACATGTTCAGAATCCACCCGCAAATCCTCATGTACACCCGATCCATTACTATCATCCACTCTACTTATATCCATTTCCTTGTAAGGTACAAAAACACCGGGTACTCCAACAGTTATACCGCATACCCCTGTATGAATCGAGATTTTGCACTGCCGACATGTTGGATGACCCAGTAACAATGTATTCCCCAAAGCAGCACCTCCTTTAAACCAAAAATGGCTCTGTAAAAGTTCTACTCCCAAGATATAAACACACATTTACATAGCCCAAAACTCGCAACCTATTTGCTTGCACATCACATGCTGTCTCAAAGAACAATCGGAACAACTCATGATTCATAAAATTAATAGAGGTGCCCGTATCTATTAGATATTCACATCAATCCCATACGGAGACCCTTTTACCACTGGCTTCAGCTCTGAGGGCTCATCGAGAAGTCCTATATCACAAGAAACAACCCATTTTATCTCTTCCCCTTCTGCTGCTCGGTCCTCCAAAAATTCTGTTGGCCCCTAAAAGCTTCCAAAAAACACCTCGAGGAGTTCTCCTACCTGCCAGACCAGTGCTCTGAGGTGCGCTTCTAGACTCATTCTGTTTAAGAAGCAGGCAATATTGCCAACCGTGATATTCAGATTTGCAAGAGCCACAACATTTCACCCTACAAAATTTCTTAGTATGGCCCTGCCTATTACAATTATAACAACGCCCCTGAGATCCTGTACTTGCAGAAGACTTATCATCCTCTGTCTTGGCACATAACCTCATAATTGTGGAATCAGAATCACTCTGTGTATGATGCTTCGGAATAGCCCCAGAAGTTTTCAGCATCCCGTCCAAAAAGGAGCTATCTCCTTTAGGGTATTTTGACATGTGCTTACAAATTTGAGAGAACAGCAAAGTTTCGTGCGACCCCCTTTGTATCTTGTCAAAACTATTTATGATAGCATCAGGAATGCCATTCAGAATCCGAGCATATTGCAATAGTTTCTCAAGATTCTCTATCGTAAGAGTCTCCATTTGCCCAACCAAAATTTCTCAACTTCTTCGAAAAATCCCTTGCAGCAGCAAAACATCTGGCACTAAATGTGACCAGCGAATCATGGGCTTTATGGACCTTGAAAAGAGACCTGAGGTCTCGAACTGCATCATCGGCACCAGCTGTTCCATATGACACTCTCAAAAAAATCCTTAAGATCGTCCCAGGTCCTACACTTCAAAAAGTGATGACTCCAGCAATGCTGTCCAATATCCCCTTTATCTAAACTAAGGAAGGAAGCCTTTTGCGTCATTGAAAACTTCTACCCCATCCGCTATTTTCTTGGCGACTAAAAAATTTGACGTCCCCTCTATAAAAATTTCAAGGGAACTGGACGAACGTCATCAACCAGCCCTGGAAAAGGCTGTACTCCCGCGTTTACAGGTGTAAATTTGTGCAACACTGTCACCTTATCCTTATCTTCATTAGGCCCCGTCACAGTATCTGACCGGACAATCCTCCAAGTTCCAAGTACCGGACCTGATCTCAACTTCATAAAACTCCCCAAAGGTAGAATATTCAGCAAACCCACAACACTAATGCAAATGTGAACCATTAAATCAAATTCTAAATGCCAAATGCAAATAATGAAGTAACCCTAACTGCAGATGTGAACCTTTAAGAAAAAAAATTCTAAACGCTGTCTCAATCGATAACCAGAAAATTTTCCGAACACTCAAAATACTTCACTCCACCCACAAAGAAAACAGACTCGCAGAGAGACTTGGATAACCGCATCAAACCAACCCTGGACTAAAATGAGCAAGTGCTCTCAGTGACTTCATTAGATCGTCACCCTTCACTAATGAAAGCTCCACTCACTGTCTTCCTGATGTAACCACAAAGCGACAGAATTCTCTCTTAATTAGCTCCCATTACAAGTAAAAACAAACCATAGTAACATCATGTCACCCCTTCTCACTACAACGGCAACAAGATATGTAGCTAACCTGAAAAGTAACAGAAACATTTCTCAATCTTTCAAATGCACTCACTCAAAACTCACCACTCAAGTTCCCAATGCAACTAGCTTGATCAACGGTGAGTGCCCGCCTGACAGCAAAAATTCCCTGAGCAAGCAAAGAGGCATGTATACCAACCAAAGGCACACCCTAATACTTATTAATCTCAATTTCCTCAAAAGATAAATCTCTTCGGAAAGTACCTAAACACTATAATATACCCAAGTGTAATCCCATCGCTGCCACCAGAATCTGTTAACCAACAGAGTAAATCCCATTGCATACCTTTTTCTAATAGTCAAGAAGTCCCATCTATTGGTAGCTTGATAGTGACCACACCAAAAAGGCTACTGGCAACGTACATTTGTACATATTCACACGCATTCTCTCTCTCTCTCTCTCTCTCTCTCTCTCTCTCTCTCTCTCTCTCTCTCTCTCTCTCTCTCTCTCAGATCTACAGCAAAACAAGAATTACCCAAATTAATCTATTTGACAATCATCTAACATAACTGGATTGCAAGAAACAAGAGGTGAAATAAAATGGAATACTAATGTTCACCAAATGAACAAACATATTACAGTCCACCATACTCAAGTAATTATTCTCTCTAAATAGTTTCCCCACAATAGGTCAAAATATGTCAAAGTCCAGTGCGTTCCCAATGAGTACATCTTAACCTCTTCCTCAGAGAAACATCTGAAGAAGTCAAATAAAACCCTTGTTAACAAATGCATAAAAATACAGATATGGGAATTCTTCCCATGCTACTTATAAAGTACACACAATGTAAAAATGGTCAGACACAAGTGAGATATATGTTAAATGAAAAGAACAATCTACACTTTGAGAAATCTAAAATGTTTCCTGCCTCCAAACAGCAATGTTCACAATCTCAATCGACAGGTCTCGAACCACAGAGCCTTCACCGAAGGCTTCTATTAATATTCAGTGTTGATCTTCAAATGGCAATTGTTTGATAACTAATACCTTCACATCCTGGGGCTCCACCCAAAAAAACACACATATGAACGAATTTTCCGGAACCTGGACATTTCCAGCAACAAACTCACAGACTTGTTGCTAGGCAGGGATGTTCTTACATCTCAAGAACATCTGACGCACCTGACACGTAAACAGTTTCCCTAATCAGGATGCGTGCCAGACATCAGCTAAGCATCCTCTCAAGGTTCTCCACAATGCCTTTAGCCATCTGTGATCTATGAGTTTTTCATATATATATATATATATATATATATATATATATATATATATATATATATATATATATATATATATATATATATATATATATATATATATATATGTATATGTATATATATATATGTGTGTGTGTGTGTGTGTGTGTGTGTGTGTCACCATCCTGCTTACAAACAGTACGTTCCAGAAGGTCGTTCATATCTTGAATTGTGTGTAAGTTGGTTTTTAATATGTAGTGCATAATTTTTGTTGATGTATACATTCCTGAATTAGTTCAGTAGTCATAGATTATCATATTTGCACTGCATTTTTAAATTGGGCAGTATTATAAAGAATTACTTTGGATGCTATTAAAGTAAAAAGAAGAAAATAAAATTTAGAATTATGAAACATTCAAAATCTAGTATTTTTGTCATGCTTTGAAAATTATGAACTTGGAGAGAATTTCACAGCAGCGGCGTCAAACACTGGAAGTTCATAAAGTGAACAATGCACACCGCCATCTATTGACAAAAATGCATACTAAATGTTTCCTGTAGGGAGAGGAAATATAAATAGGCAAAAAGTGCACCGCAGTTTCTTCAGCACAATCAAGTTTTCTGTACACCGTATATTGCTGTATAAAGCTATCAGCTACCACCGGACAGCACTCAGTTGCTCACCAGATGAGGTCAAGTGAAGGTGTGCCGCACGCCTCCGGAGAGCGCTGCCAGATGCATGATCCATGGTTAACTTATCCTTAAATAAAAGACAAACTACTAAGGCTAGAGGGTTGCAATTTGGTATGTTTGATGATTGGAGGGTAGACGATCAACAAACCAATTTGCAGCCCTCTACCTTCAGTAGTATTTGAGCTCTGAGGGCAGACAGAAAAAGTGAGGACAGACAGACAAAGCCGTCACAATAGTTTTCTTTTACAGAAAACTTAAAAGGGGAATCCATCATAGAATGAGTTAAATCAGGAAGAAACAAATAAGTATGAATATTTTACGAGTATGAACAAGTATTCTCATGATTGTAAGAAGAATACATGATAGTTAATCACGAGAATACTTGGGATAATCAAGGAAGGAGTTAAACAAACAGGTTCTTTTTCCTCTTGTTCTTCTGTTCTTTGCAAAAATTCTTACTAGCAGAATTGATGCGCAGAGCAAAATCTGAACTTGGGACCCTGTCTGTTCATATCTATGATCGTTCACAACTTGAATGTTTGTAAGTAGGGTGGTGACACTGTGTGTGTGTGTGTGTGTGCACAGAAAACTTGATTGTGCCAAAGAAATTGCAGCACATTTTTTACTTGTTCATATTTCCTCTCCCTATAGGAAATGTTTAGTATGCATTTTTGTTAATAGATGGCAGTGTGCATTGTTTACTTTATGAACTTCTAATTTCAGACGCTGCTCCTGCGTAATTCTCACTAAGTTCATAACTTTAAAATCAAGGAAAAAAATACTACATTTTGAATGTTTCATGATTCTAAATTTTATTTTCTTCTTTACCTTAATAGCATCCAAACTAATTCCTTATAATACGGCCTGATTTAAAAATGCAGTGAAAATATGATAATCTATGACTACTGAATTAATTCAGGAATGTAAACATCAACAAAAATCTGGGATGTTCGTTTCCCTGGCTCTAAATGCTCTCTATGGATCAATCTAATTTTCTACTCGAATCCTTTTCCAATTAGACTCCCACTGTGTGAACTTTTGTACTGGCGTATCGAATGCTGTTTTCAGATGCCAGCAGAAGCCCAATGCTGGGGAAAACAGCATCCCCCTCAGGCTAAATCAGAAGTCATAAAAGCCAACAAGACTCCCCATTCAGCCTCAGTCAGTTACCTTGTCTCCACAAGAGCAGTCTTGTTGCTAAATAGAGGTTGAGCCCCATGCCCGACTCTGCCACTGCTCCTCATGGCACTCTTTTTTTCTGTGAACTGGAACTCTAATCAGGCCACAAGTGGTCAAAACCACAAGCGGTTTTGTGAGGTTTAAAGGAAGACATTGCAGATCATCCAGCCATCATTGCAAAAGTGCACTTGCAGTATAACTCATGGTATGTGTAAAGACATTCCAGTGTTACCAGTTCTCAGTTCCTTATACTGATTCTTCTATTTCAAGTTTCCTTATTTCTCTCCCCATAATTACTTTTTGATATCCTGTTTCCCAGTGTCCAAGTGTTTCCCTGTGTGATACAATTTTAGTGACTTATTTGTCCCTTGTGCATAGTGAATTAATTTATTCATTCCTCCCAGGTGCCATTGATGCTAAGGAAAGAACCCATTATCCACGAAGCTTTGCCTGGAATTATTCTATTTCCAGATACGTGTTATCTTGATGACCTCATCTCCTTCACCACCATCTTGCCTAGTTAAATCTGCTAAGGAAGGCAACAGATTCAATGATTGCAACAGTGCAAGCTATAATCTCTTGTAACTGATTTCCAATTGAATCTCATTGTGTAATTCCCGAGCCAGTGGCTCTCCAATAGCGTTCCAATTGTATATAATTCATTCTTTTCTGGAAACCTAGTAGAGTTATTTGCTGTTAATCTTATCACAGTTACTTAATTAATAAATGTCTGAGCACTTTGTCCTGTTTTGTCCTGCTATAACTGTGTGTAATAAAGTATAATTTTGTATGTAACCAGTTTCCAGTGGCGACTTTTTTCCCCCAGTAATTCATGTGTAAATTATTTCATTTCTTGTAATTCTACTGATTACGTAATTAGTCACGGTAAGTAGTTGTGCAGGGTCTCAGGGTAAAATCCCTATTACATCTACCCCTTCTTGTTCTAAGTGGCGACCTTGGTAGGATTCTTAGTCTAATTAATGGATTAGCTTTGCTACACTAGACTGTGGATGTGATTAAACTTCGAAATGAATCCATTGATTTCTCAAATAACCAAACAGGCAAGACTGGTACAAGGAGAGACATAAGGCATTCATTTGTCAGTGCTGTACATGGAAAATACATAGGTAGGAAAAGTGATGAATAAGCACATGCCTAATCTAAAATTTGCAAATAGGAAATAAATTCAAACTGAAAAGTGAAAGTGGATAGCAGTGGAGCAATTTTAAAATTCCCGCCAGAAACTTCTCCTGAGTTAGTCAGAGCAGCGAGTTATCAGGTAAAGATTTACTTGCCACCTTGCATGCCAGCAAGTAGTGCATGAAAATTGAATTTCTAGCTAGATTAGCTGAGTGCATGTGACGTGAGAGAAAGTGTGCGCAGCTTCTCTCAGATAAGAAGAGGAATATTTTGCCAGTCCCTAGGACATAGGAATAACATGCCTGGCAACTCCAGGCCCGCTAAAAATAGACTGGGAACCACAGTTTCACTCAGTCGAACCACCTCGTCCCCTTACCTCCACCTCAACTCTTGCTTTCAAATTCTTTAGTAACATATAAGTATTATTGGTGCTTTGAGAAAGTAATTTACTTCTACGCATATGCTTGAATCATTCCATCAGAAAATTTGTGCATTTTTCCCTTAACATCTCGTGTCTGCCCGAGTGACATCACGCGACCAGTCGACGGTCGGACCACCATCCACATTCACTCTCAGTTGTAACCCATCACACGTGATCTTGTCAGCCATCTTGTACATCGCTTTGTTTGTAAACATTGCCACGTGATTGTCATCCCATCAAAACAAGGAGCAACCTTCAGCTGTCAACACGAGTCAGCCATTTCAGTAGTGCTGTCATCTATTGATTGCACTGATGAATTGTCTTTCCGTTAATACATTCATTCATATGTATGCCTAATGTCAATTTCGCCCAATCAAATTGCAACTACTAATATTAGAAATCTTTTATAACCATTTAATATAAACGGGAACCAACATGTGTTGTTATTGTATTTTGAGAGCTAGTAAATTGCCCTAATTAAAATGCAAACTCCTAGTTAGTATTTTTAAATGCTACTAAATCGAGAGAGAGAGAGAGAGAGAGAGAGAGAGAGAGAGAGAGAGAGAGAGAGAGAGAGAGAGAGAGAGAGAATTCAGATATTCTTTAAATGTATATTTTACCCAAATTTATAGGAGGCATGTTTTGTTGATCGTTGTTGATGTATCATGATGAATACGGTTGTTGTTTTACAACAGATGAGTTAAAACAGATCGAAACCCAGGTTATGTTTTAAAGAAAATCTCTGGGACAGCCCCTACAATCATCAGCATATATTTTTCCTTTTTTTTTAATCTTTTACTCATTTTATGCATAGTGCTGTCACAATTACATGCACTTGTGTCAAGATTACTTGTGGAAAATATTTCACAAGCTATTCAATAAGCACTTTTAGGTTACTGACTGGGTGTTCAAGCCATTTCTTGAAAGAAAATAAAGGCAATCCAAACCAATAAAACCTCTGTACTGCAGAACAAACCTGGGTTAAGTTAAATTAACTGCAGTTGAATTAACTGTACTGCACCATGGGTAACTCTCAAGACTCACGTACGCAACACGAGCAGCAACCGCACACTGAGTGCAAAGCAAACACTTACCCTTGCACAGTGAATGGAAGCAGCATTATTAATACCTAGGAACTAGCCGCCCACGAGTGCCATCCAAGGGGTTTCTCCCTCGCAGTGCCACCGATCAGGTGCATTGCCAATCAAGTAACCCACCTACTAATCATCATGAGCACTCTGCTTCATGTGGAACACAATTTCCTTCCATACCATTTGTTGTACAGCTACCAAGTGTTGTTCTTCGGCACCTACCAGCATCCAAGTGCCACCAAGAAAAGTCCTGTGTAATATACAATCGCACCTGTGCATTTAGACACAGTGCCATCTTTAGCATGTACACCCCTAATACCACAAGTCACTACAGTATCCATGAGTCCCAAAGAATTTTCGCTCACCAAGGACCATTCCATTTAGTGTGACCTTTTAACAGAACACTTAGCCACAGTGACACCTTATTGGAAGGTGCCATTCCAGCGAAGTGTCAACAAGTTAGGGACATTCCCCATATTGCTTTCATTCCCAGGCCATTTAATATGCCCTAACCTACCAGAACCATGTTAGCAACAAATTACCAAACTGGGGAAAGGAGGCGAGTTTCACAGGAAGAGAGCTCACCCAGTGGATACACGCACAGCTAGGTGCCTTACTCCAAAGGGAGAAACAAGAAAGAGAGGAGCAAAGGAAGTACAGGCAAGAACAAAGGCAGTATGAGCTTACAAAGGAAGAACGAGGAAAGAAGGAGAGGAAGAACAAAGGAAGTACGAAATGGAAAAGGAAGAAAGAGCAAGGAAAGAAAGAGAAGAGCAACAACAACATGAATTAGCTCTGAAGGAGAAGGAGCTTGAGCTGGAGAAAGCCTGACAAGACAATGCCGAGGCTCTGGCCCAACAACAAGCCACTAACCCCACACCTGCCATGCCTAATTCCCTATATCTAGTATCAACCCACTGGTGCCAAAGTGGACTGACAACAAGCCAGAGGAGTGGTTAGAAGATGTAGAAGCACTTTTTGCAAACCAAAGTACCACCAAGATGGAGAGGGCATTGCTTCTCTTTGAGCATATGGAAGGCAAAGCCAAGGCCACCCTCTGCATGCTGGATAGTGGTAAAAGGGGAGACATGGATGAAGTTTGAAGGGCCATAACCAAGGCATATGAAATTACACCGGAGAAATGGAGACAACAGTAGAGGGGTCTCCCGAAAGAAATCGGTCAGACCTGGGCTGAAGGGGCCTATCATAGGACCCGGGCAGGTCAGCGCTTCCTCAACACCCTGGGCTGTACAGGATTAGAGAACCTGATCAATCGGACAAAGCTGGAGGATTTCTTCTAGTGTGCTCCTGGGTCCCTCTCTGTGTATCACAACGATAAGCAGCCCAAGACCCCCACGGAAGGTTGTTGTATGGTTGACACTTGGGAAACCTTTAACCCATCTTCCAGCATGTATCACTGATGAATAGTGGCCCCTGGTCATCTCTCAGGGTCAGTTTGCCCAAACAACAGGCTCCCTTCCAAACCTCCAGTATGTAACTACAGCCATAAAATTGGACACTCAGAATCTGAGTGCCACTTTAAAGGGGGAACTACCAAGAAGCACCCTTCTAAGCAGTTCGAGAAGCCATTTGGTTCCTCTCCAACCACCTCCAAGCAAACTTCATCACCCACTGACACCACAGCCAGTCAAGCACATCCAAAGGTCCCCTGCAAAGACTGAGGTGCCCCGGGTCACTATAGTGCCTGATATCATGCCTGTCCACAGCATGGCAAAGCTACCAAGCATGTCCATGTTATCAGTGCCACGTCCGCTGAGGCATGGCCTTCTGACACTCCTCACCCTGAAAGGCTCAAAACTCAGGTAATCACAGTGGCACCCCTTGATGGCTTTAGCTCACCAGTAGGTCTGCCGGCTACGGTGGACACCGCATCAGACATCTGTCTGATTGTAAAGTCATGAGTGCCAGCCAGTGCCACTGTACATGAGAAGACTCGCTGGATGTTGACTTGGGGAGAGGATTTTACTATCTCCCTCCCTCAGAATCAATGCATTGACGTAAAAAGTACAATTAGGCACGGAGTTGAGTTCCTGTTGAGACTAGACCTCCTCTGGGGCGTCCTCTCCCAACCCCCATCCATTGCCTGGTTACCTTTGCAATGAAGTCATTGACTGTAGCAGTCACAGACGGAAATACAGCCGTGCTGGACAGCATGCACCAGTCAACAAGATCACCTTCTGTCTGCCAAAACCAAAGCCTATTCCTCCCTCTTCACGGAGGGAAGGCGACCAAAAACTTCCTCCCCAACAGCAAAAACAAGTGGAAAAGTCACAGTACGGTTGTAAGATGTGCAAAATAAAAGGGCACTCCACGAATTGGTCAGGATGGCCCAGTAAGCAATACACACCTACCTACAAAATCAGAAACATTCCTGGAGGCTCTGACCTCCTCCTGGGACAGGAATCTCTGTGTCAGCCCAACTCAAGGTCACCCAGGGGCTCTGCATCCCTGGGCTCCTCATCAGACCCTCCTGACGTAAAACTTCTGCCAGTGCCACTTGAGCGCCCAGAGCAGTGCCATTCTTCATCCACTGCAGGCATGGGGCAGTTAACAGAACTGATCCCTGTGCCTGGCCCTGCCTCAGTGCCAGTGCCAGATCCCGTCACCAATCTTCCTTAGGGAGATCACCCAAATTTACTTGAGTTGGTCATTGCAAATTGCGAACCTCCTGCACCCAATAATCCTTCTTCCTCATCACCTCAGCCCTCAGAGGATGAACCTCTGGCGAACCCTCCTGTTACACCTTCTCAGGTCGACCAGGAATTGTCCTGTCTGGTTGCAGAAGCTGTTACCAACCTTGCTTTGGTTGTTGCAGCAGCCAGAGTTGGGAGCCTCCCATTAGACTCTAGGGTTACCCATGACTTCCCTTCCAAAGGCACTCCTTCTCCTTCCCCAGAGCCGGTACCTCCCTCACTTCCAGGGAACCTCTCAAGTAAGCCTTGGAGGAACCCAAAGAAAAGAGAATGGGGTGGAAAAGGGCAAATTAGCTATTAAAGCCACGAGTTTGTCTTGGCGCTCGTGTCCCTTGGCACAGTGCCTTCCATCACAGAGTGATCCTGTCACCTACTCAGAGGAGGTAGCCTGAGTGATCTCTGATCAGGTAAATCCCTGAATAACATCCTAGACAAGATCCTGTATATAGTAGTAGCAACCTGTGAATTGTAGTGGTAAAATGTTGTCCCATATATCAGAACTATTGAGCTCATGGCAATCTTGGCACTATGCCTCAAAATCCAGAGGAGGTTGCTTGGGTACATCCCCCATGGGTTCTAACACCAAGTTAAATAAAATGTAATGAGTTAAGACCTGCCCTCTAGCCTCGCAAGCCAAAGGGCAAGTTCTAGCCACTCATGCATTGTGCTGCATTCATTAGCCCCTCTGCTTGCATGTTCTTTTAATATGTTTTGTATTTATCATAGCATAAGAACTTTTTTGATTTGTAATAGTGTTACATGTAATTAAATCACTGTCACTTAAAATTGGTATTGCAACAGCCTGATCATATGTCATATTAATAATAATGTGCAACTGTAATTTTAAGCCTTGCATTTTACTGTTATCAGAGACAGATAGTTAAGTATCTAAAGACACTTCTGAGTTAGCATTAGGAACCTTAAGTTAAGTAAGCTAGTGAGTTCATATTCCTCTCCTAGTAGTTAGGCAGATCACTTTAGTTATCTTCACTGCATGGGCAAGATCCATTAAAGGGAATGGATTAACCGAGACGGGCGGCTTATTCTAGTGCAGACCTTAACATCCAAAAGGGAGTGGAATGTCTGCTTAAAGGGGAGCTATTACAGGCATTCGCCGCCTCGTCTCTGTGCTTACTTGGAATAGGGTTTAGAATCCTATGCTTGAAGGAGTAAGGCCCCCAGGACCTACACACAAAGGTGTGAGAGAGTACTTTTAAGGAGTGCCAGTCGTCAAGGGTTCAGAAAGAGAATTAGATCAGTCCATAGAGAGCACTTAGAGCCAGGGAAACAAACATCCCAGATTTTAATCCCTTTTCCAATTAGGCTCCTACTGTGTGAACTTTTGCACTGGTGTATCGAATGCTCTTTACAGATGCCAGCAGAAGACCAATGCTGGGGAAAACAGCATTCCCCTCAGGCTAAATCAGAAGTCATAAAATCCAACGAGACTCCCCATTCGGTCTCTGTCAGTCACCCTGTCTCCGCGAGAGCAGTCTCGTTGCTAAATAGAGGTCAAGCACCATGCTCGACTTTGCCACTACTCCTCACAACACTCTTCTTTTCTGTGAACTGGAACTCTAATCAGGCCACAAGCACTTAAAAACCACAAGCGGTTTCATGAGGTCCAAAAGAAGACATTGAAGATCATCCAGCCATCATTGCAAAAGTGCACTTGCAATATAACCAAGGTATGTGTAAAGACATTCCAGTGTTACCAGTTCTCTGTTCCTCATATTGAGTCTCCTATTTCAAGTTTCCTCATTTCTCTCCCCGTAATTACTTCTTCATATCCCGTTTCCCAGTGTTCAAGTGTTTCCCTGTGCAATATAATTTTAGTGACTTAATTGTCCCTAGTTCATAATGAATTAATCTATTGATTCCTCCCATGTGCCATCAATGCTAGGGAAAGAACCCATTATCCACGAAGCTTTACCAGGAATGATTCCATTTCCAGATACATGTTATCTTGATAACCTCATCTCCTTCATCACCGTCTTGCCTAGTGACATTTGCCAAGGAAGGCAACAGATTCAACAATTGCAACAGTGCAAGCTATAATCTGCAGCTGATTTCCATTTGAATCTCATTGTGTAATTCCCGAGCCAGTGGTTCCCTGATCGCACTCTAGTTGTATATAATTCATTCTTGTTTGGAAACCTAGTAGAGTTATATTTGCTGTTAATCTAATCACAGTTAATTCATAATTGTCTGAGTGCTTTGTCCTGTTTTGCCCTGTTATAACTGTGTGCAATGAAGTATAATTTTGTAAGTAAGCAGTTTCCAGTGGCAAACTTTTTCCCCAGTAATTCATGTGTAAATTATTTCATTTATGTGATTCTACCGATTACGCTTCAGTCACGGTAATTGGTTATGCAAGGTCTCAAGGTAAAATTTCTACTATATCTACCCCTTCCCATTTTAAATACGTAAATATATATATATATATATATATATATATATATATATATATATATATATATATATATATATATATATATATATATATATATATATATATATATATATGCGGTCCCTGGGTTACAACATGTCCGGCTTACGACGTTCTGAGGTTACAACGCTTTTCAAATATATTCATCAGAAATTATTTCCCGGTTGACAACATGTGGTCTGGGGTTACAATGCCAATCCAGCGGAAGAAATATGGCTACAAGACGGCAGAATAATAAAAATTTGGAGGTTTTTGATGAAAAACTCAATAAAAATGCAGTTTACATAATTTTCAATACTCCCAAAGCATTAAAAGTAAGGTTTTCTTGGGATTTTTGACGATTTTCGACGATATTTCGGCTTACAATGATTTTCGGCTTATGATGCAGTGTAGGAATGGAACCCCCGTCGTAAACTGGGGACTGCCTGCATGTGTTATATATATATATATTAAGAATGATATATATATATATATATATATATATATATATATATATACATATATACTATATATATATATATATATATATATTAAGAATGAAGCGTACTTGTCAATGTAACCACCATGAATGAGCAATCCAACATTCTGTGTATGTCTGCGATGTCCGTGAATTTCTCATGACCTACTGCCCCCCCGTCCACCTAGATATATATGATATTGGTACCGGTACCCTATTGACACCATCCCTTCCAGGGGGAAAAAGGCGTATTATCATATTAAGAAATGCTGTCTGAAGGGAATGAAGCACATAGTGAATATCCTTGAAGGTTTACTGAATGTGTACGACATAAGAGAGGCACAGCTGTATGGCACAAGAGTGGAAGGCAAGGACCTGAGGTGGGAGATTAAGTGATGGTCAATGGCTAGTCTGAGTTAATGGTTGTGAAATTAGTAATGGGTGGGTGACCAGGGTGTTTAAGGTATGTATGGATAAGTAAAAGGTTTTGTATGGAAGAGTGAAAGGAATACTTATGTAGGGTTAAATGTGACAGAGGAAACTGTCGTAATTATAGGGGTTCGCGTTACTTACAAATGGTATGCCAGAATGGTATATTGTAAGGATTTTGTCTATGAAAATACGATAGATGGCAGGCAGAATGTTAAGGAAAGGAGAGAACAGTTTGAACTGAATATAGAATGGAGGATGATTTTTGAATCAAGTATGTGTTCTGAACAGTTATGTGAGAAATTTAAGAGTTATAAGTGGAAAACGCTGCATAAGGCGAACATGAACTTAGATACAGATTATGGCAGAATCAATGGAGCGGTATTATAGATGGTGTGTATGATTTTTGGTAGAAAAAATAAGTTGCTGAGAGCCATTATACATTTATTCATTGCAAGAGAAATAAAGTGTCTATACTATAATATGCACAAGTGTCTGGTTTGGTGTTAAGTCCATCAGAGGCGAAAGTGAATTACGTCTCCTGGGCTTAGAGTGATGCAAAATGTCCGAAGAGTAAATTGAGGCATAGGAGCAAGCTTGTGGAATAGGAAAACGGGTCATGAATGAAGTGGAATTCAGTTTTGTAGAGGTTACAGTAGAGCATGAGATATCATCGAGAAACTGCAGACACTAGAGACAGAATCTACAAGAGTTTGCAAGAGGAGAAAGTGAAGGATAAATGGAAACCAGTAACAAGTAGCAATGAATATAGATAATTGGGAGCAGACATAATGGAAGATGCTAAGGTGAGAGAGTAGTTGAGTCGCAGAATAGAAGAGGCAAAGAAAGGCGACCAGGTGGATGTAAAAGACTGAAAAGAGATTTGAAGTGTATATGGTAGGCAAGGAGGGAATACAGAAATATATTACTAGGACTACTCTCCTTTATATGTATGAAGTGTGGATGTTAAATGTAAATGGACGAACAATTTTTGACAATGTTAGCATGCACTTGTTTCACGGCATATGTAGAATAAGTAAAAACTAAAATGGCGAGGATTGTAGAAATATATAGGATAAAAAAAGCGGACAATATTGTGGAATTTGTGGACAAAGAGTTCAAACCGAATCTTCATTTGGACTAAAGTACGAGTATGAATAAATGTGGCTCTAATCATTGTTAAAGGAACTTCCTATTATGAAAACGGCCTCAAGTAATACACGCGTACATAAACACACACACACACACACACACACACACACATATATATATATATATATATATATATATATATATATATATATATATATATATATATATATATATATATATATATATATATATATATAAATATATAACATACATATATATAAAATTTTAACAATACTTTTCGGAGTTAGTAGCGATACGAAATTGTTCCGGTCGAAGGGTATGGTAAAAACCTACAATAAACATGACTAAACCACGGATTTCACATCCGAAGGTCCGGTCAATACAAGTAAATCCTAAAAGTGCTGATTTCATCACGAATCTCAACTTGGGGATCCAATCACTGAGAAGGTTTTTGGGAGTGTTGAAAGTTAAGAGAGTCACTCTGGATGTGTGTGAGTGTGTGTGTGTACGTCTGTGCATGCTATGTGTATAGTAATACTATACTTAAATCATACAGAGAAGGATATATTCACATACATTTACATAAAACATTTACTAACATCAATATACATAAATACATACACACACAATATAATATATATATATATATATATATATATATATATATATATATATATATATATATATATATATATATATATATATATACACATCATCACTGGGAGAAGGGATATGTGACGCTGAATGGAAGGAAGGATGTTTGATAGGACACTTCTTTTATTAACTTATAAAGCTTTATACTTTCACTATCATATGTATGCACTCTTTCTCTCACAGAGAGAGAGAGAGAGAGAGAGAGAGAGAGAGAGAGAGAGAGAGAGAGAAATAGTGCATATATATGACAGTGAAAGTATAAATCATAAGTTAAAAGAAGCGTCCTATCAAACATCCTTCCTTCCATTCAGCGTCACATATCCCTTCTCCCAGTGATGATGGGGGAAGGTAGCAGAGACCAGGTTCCTAAATTGGTGGAAATGAGATTAAGCCGTTTGATTCCGACGGCACAAATGAAGCGGCCTCATCCACAGGGCGTATTTTCATGGCTAAAGTGACAAATAACAGGCGGCTGTGTCGGAGATTAAAGGTGGTCTATTCTTTGTAGGGATGAATCATTCTATCTATTTATTTATTCATTTATTCATTTACTAAATTAATCAATTATTTGTCTTAAGGAGGCCTGCGCTGCGGGGAATTCACGCCATGGAGCACAGAAAAAGAAAAACAAGATGAAATTCGCCATTGTTCATGAAATGCGAAATGTATTTTTTATATGCTCTGCAAAAGCCCTCAGAACAGCCATTTCAGAGTCCTGGCCAAGACGGAAACATTCATTGGGCTAAAAATAAAAGTTCCAAACTCGAAAGAAACCATACCATGTGGCAAAGGTAGAGATATGCATCTGATGAACTGGCGTTACAAAAGCAGAGATCACTGCAGAGTAGCGATACAAATAAAATATCACTCATAATAAACAAGTGTTTCCTCACAGGTATTCTTTTCAGAATATAAAAGCCTTTAAGATTTAAATAAAAGGAAGATAATTCAGAATTCTTTCTTTAGCTTTTGTATGTTACTCTACTTGAACTCCGCTGCATGCAATTAACAACTCAGCGACCTCGTTACCTAGAGAGGTAATCACTGCTTCTTGATTCACTTTCTGAAAGGAGATCTCTGGAGTCGTATTGTGCTACTGCTCCTACAAATCAACGCCATCTTCAACTTTCAACCCCGAGACTTTAATTGAATTGCCACTCGGTAAAGGATTTGGCTTCATTCTTTATGATAGCGGCAATTATGGTGATTGAAAACGTTGGCCAGGGCAACGGGAGAAGGAAGCAGGGGCGAACTTGGCTTGCGGGAGTGGTATGGACTGAGGAAGAAAAAGCCTTGGAAAATAGAAGGACTCTTTCAGTCTCCATCTCTCTATATCAGTTTATGATACATATGTACAGTAGGTGTGTCAGAAGATTTATGACTGTTTACTCGTAATTAGGAGATGTTCTGATGTAACACAATGAGAGTATGTGGATGGGAGTATGATTTATGCTTTTCTTTCTCTCTCATGTGCACACACAAATGCACTCACATATACAAATGTATACATTCATATATACAGTATATATATATATATATATATATATATATATATATATATATATATATGTGTGTGTGTGTGTGTGTGTGTGTGTACACACATATATATATATGTATATATATATATATATATATATATATATATATATATATATATATATATATTATTATGTATGTATGTATAACCTACTGGTCACTTTTTACCAGATACATATGTTATTGTAATAGCCACAATGCCCTCATAACTTTCTTGAATTCTTCGCGCTTTTTTGGATACGCTTGTCACTACAAAGCCTTAAGGTCCAAGTGCAAGAAATATGAAAAAATTCTGATGAAAATGGTACCTCGTTCTGATCAATGGACCCGGGTTCGTTTCCCGATACCAGGCATCAGAATTTCTTCATATTCCTTACACTTGCATCTTAATGCTTTGTAGTGACAAGCGTATCCAAAAAGCACGAAGAATGCAAGAAAGTTAAGAGTGCATTGTGACTGTTACAATTACACACACACACACACACACATATATATATATATATATATATATATATATATATATATATATATATATATATATATATATATATATATATATATATATATATATATATATATATATATATATATATACAGTATATATATATATATATATATATATATATATATATATATATATATATATATATATATATATATATATATGTATATACTATTATATATACATATATATACATACATATATATATATATATATATATATATATATATATATATATATATATATATATATATATATATATATGTTTTAGTTATAAATTTATTAATTTCCATTACCAACGTTTCGGTAACAATAAGTCCCATCTTTAGGGTTAAAGGCAGAGAAAATGAAAATCCATACATCAGGAGTCAGACTAAAATGGAGCACAATAACAATTCATTCTCAAGCTGTTGTCCCAGAGAGAATACATTATTGTATGTTCCCCAATGAAGGTAAGGGCGTTGTCCTATAGGATAGCAATGCATACATCAACAATGTGAACCATGTCCTTTCTGACACTATAAAATTTAGGGAGGTTAGATCTCCAGAGTTTAGTCTGACATTCAAAAGTGAAGACAAGATTAATCATAGCCTCAAGCAACTTAATGATGATAATATCTTGAGTGATCAAATATACTGATCTCTTTACAGTGTGACTCGTCTTTCATTTCCTTGTATAGGTTACTCAAAATCCATAAGGAAAATGTTCCTTCGCATCCAATATTAGCTGCCAATAACTCACCAAATTTCTAGTTCCCTTACTTAACGGTTTAACAAACAATGAATACACATTACTGAACTCCTCCCAATTTATCCCTGAAATTTTACAGTAACACCCTAATAATTTTATGGTTACCTCCGATGTAGCCTTATTGTTCACAAGTGTGCCTCTCACTGAAACTATAGATATAATAATTAGTGCTTTATTTTCTACTCAGGATAGCGTTTTTGAAGGTTTTAGTTCAAATTCTTTTAAGAAACTGCTGGAACTGGCTGTGATGGATAAATATATGTTTTGTAACAAAAAAGTATACAAGCAAGCTCATGGCATGTCAATGGTTCAGCTCTGGGTCCCACCTTTCCCAATATTTGTGTGCTACTTAGAAAATCTGCTTCTTGATCAGTGTCTCCACACTTTTAAACCTTTATATATATATATATATATATATATATATATATATATATATATATATATATATATATATATATATATATATATATATATATAAGATACGTAGACGATACGTTTGTACTTCTTAAAGAAAAGGAGCATGCACATTTATTCCTTAATTTCATAAACTCATTTCATTCGAACATTAGTTTTACAATGGGCTTGGAATCGGATAATGAACTGTCATTTTCAGGCATAACAATTTCGTGTAGTAATGATCAATTTTTAACGGGTGTTTTCAGAAAGAAGACTTTTTATTGGCGTGGGTGCAAATTTCTTCATCTTTTGTCCGTTGATTTTTAAGCTTAATGCATGTAAGGCTTATTATTTATCAAGCAATTGGGTCAAATTTCACGAAGACGTAATTTTCTTGCAGAACTATTTTAGTAGTAATTGTTATCCGTCCTACCTATTCGAAAAAATGTTGGAGTTTTTATTTGACACTATTAAGCCTAAGATACCCACTTTTAATGTACCAAGAAAAAAAAATGTATATATCACTGCCTTTCTGCTCAACATACAAAAATATAAAACAAGAACTCACTGTCATACTTAACAGTATGCACCTATAAGTCAAATTTCATTTTATTCAAGAACCCTCAAAATCATTAGTCTTTTCAATCTTCAACAGTATATTTATTTACTTGTCTCAAATGTAATTTGGGAACCTATGTGGTAATTCCAGCCGGCTGTTGAAGTTTCACATCGATTGCCATCGGGGTGTCAATCACCGGACAGGATTAGTTTTATCCAAGAAGGAATTCTCTGCAATATGCAACCATACAGCAAAATGTAAACAGTAGTATTGTGTATAGTGATTTCAAAATCTATCCCAGGCAACAAATGATCGGTCATTACCCATTCTCGAGTCCCTCTTCATTAAATAGTTATCACCAGCCCTCAACTACCATTCCACTGCTGTACCATGAAACATTGCCTAATAGACCATTTGCCCA
>NC_089784.1:42336644-42376644 GCF_040412425.1 Macrobrachium rosenbergii
AAAGATACAGCCGACATAACAGAGGCGACGTAAACTATGTTGCAACCGGCAACATGATAGCAAGAGCTTTGCCTTTTGTCACCGAGACACGAAACTGCTGTTTTTCCGATCGTGCTGCTACAGCATTTAAGAGTGTTCCCTTTGGACGAACTACACCGAGAGGTCATGAGACGTAACACAGTTGTTCACAATGACCGCCTGAGGCGCTTCACCCGCCTAGATAATTTAAGAATCATTGCTAGGCGCACAGTGTCCAGTCTGATCACCCGACTAGGAAACAGCGTCAATTCTTCTTCACATACGGTGGCCTCAGTTGCTGTGTATACTTGTGCTCCATTATTATTATTATTATTATTATTATTATTATTATTATTATTATTATTATTGAGGCTTGATTTTCACTAGCTGAAAATGTATTTTATGCTACTGACCCTTTCAATATTATCGTTTTTCTTATTTTTACTAACACTTCAATACTATTATTCCATGTATATAGTTTTTAGCAGAAATTAAGGATATTATTATTATTATTATTATTATTATTATTATTATTATTATTATTATTATTATTATTATTATTATTTGTAAAATTAGGAAAAAGACCTTCTTTAATACAGGTTTTGTTAAACAAAATGGCAGTTTCAACAGCATTTATTTTATATAGTAAACGCTCAATTCGTCTTATTAATTCTTTTTCTTGCGCTGCAATGGTTGCAAGCAATTGATAAATATTCATATCCGGTGGTTAGTGATGTGTGGAGGTAGTTCTCGTTGAATGTCAACGAGAACTACCTCCTACACATCACTAAACCACCGGATATGAATATTGGTCAATTGCTTGCAACCATTCCAGCGCAAGAAAAACAATTAATAAGACGAAATGAGCGTTTAATATATAAAATAAATGTTGTTGAAACTGTCATTTTGCTTAACAAAACCTGTATTATTATTATTATTATTATTATTATTATTATTATTATTATTATTATTATTATTATTATTATTGCATACGAATCTGTGTACGTATTAAATAGATACGGAGAAAGAATGCTCCCTTGCCGAAGTTGTACGACAATACGTTACCCAATTTGACACATAATTGCTATGTGGAGAACCACCAATATACAGAGCCAATTAAATACAGAGGTGTGCCTCTTTAGTGCAGCTCCAGGAAGAGCCTCAGCTAGTTTACTGTCAAATGATTTCCTCACCTCTACAACACAAGAATACTTGAGAGGCTGATGATAAGTAACAGTTCAGCAATTCTTTAAGGATATAGATGCAGGTGTCGGTTGAAGGGTTTGGTTTAAACCTGAACTGTCTGTTGGTAGTGTGTAGAAAACGGACAATTCTAATTTGAAGAACCGACTCCAAGTATCTTTGATGCGACTGTAGTGATTGCAATCTGGCGGTAATTGCAAGGATCTGCTGCAACTTTTAGCTTGCTTTTGATTAATGGCATTAAGGGAACTAAGAGTAGGAAGTCTGGGAGAAACTGGTGAATTATGAACACAATGAATACGGCAGCCAGCAAAATAAAAATTATCGGCGGCAGAATTTAAAAGCCTCTGCAGGAAGACCATCACAGCCAGGCGATTTATTATTAGGTAAGTTTTTTATGGCATCGGTGATGCTACCTGGTGAAATGAAATTCAATAAAATTTAATATTATCAGTAAGGAGGTTAACGACTTCCCTCCGGAAGTCTTGATCGTTTGTGCAATTCGGGATACCGATAAAGTGATCGCTCCACATTCCTGCGATAGCCTCGTCGCCGACTGCTTCTCGTACTCTCTGTGAGAGCTTCTTAGTGTCTGGATTTGGGGATTGAATGTCATTACAAAGACGAGGGTAATCGCCAGATTCTAATTCTCTAGACACTGCATCTACTCTTAGTTGCTTTTCATTTAGTCTGCATTTACATAGTCTGCGGATATTATATTCGAATAGAATCTTTAGATCTCTCTTGTGGTTGTCATTTCCACATTTTCGGTTAATGCAAAGTATAGCATCTGCCGATTGAACTACTGATAGATAATAGAAAGATCTTTAAATATATGAAGTCATAAATAAATGATAATTTATTAAAGGCTATATTTCCCTTCGGACAGCCGGTGGTTCTAAACATTAGTTTTATCACCAATGAAATTCTGCAATAGAGATTAATGATTAGTACTGTAATACCTTACTCTACTTAAGGAAAGAGATTTTTTTAAGAGAGACACACAAATAAACAAACACACAATCACATACATATATATGTGATATATATACATGCATATATTTTTGTATGTATATATGTATGCGTGTGAGGAAACACAGATAAATTTCAAATCACACAGAACAAGAAACGGAAATACTTGGCGCTTTGTACAAAAAGTTTCAGGTTAATAACATATATATATATATATATACATATATATATATATATATATATATATATATATATATATATATTTTATATATATATATATATATATATATATATATATATATATATATATATATATATATATATATATATATATATATATATATATTTATATATTTATGTATATATATATTATATATATACACATCCATAATATACATACATATATATATATATATATATATATATATATATATATATATATACATATATATATATATATATATATATATATATATATATATATATATATATATATACATGTGTATGTATAAACACACACATTTATAATATTATGTACTTCCATGTATGTATGTATAAACACACATTTATAATATTATGTACACACACACACACACACACACAGAAATATATATATATATATATATAATATACTTATGAAAGAGAGATCCTCTTATCAATCGTCATATGGTAAAGGAATGATGACTAAATTATATTTTTGGGAATACTAATTAACATAATAGATTCTGCGGATATTATACATTGAGTTCAAGATACTGCTTCATTGGTATTAGATATTCATGAACTGGCCATGTATGTATGCATGCATGTATACATGGGCTTGAAATGATTACTGGTTTTTTCAATAATATTAATTCCGAGCCAGAAGCCAAAAATGATAATCATTGTATCGAAGATTGTAAACACTTGAAATCTTAAAGTACTTGACGCAGGGAGGAATTAGGTTTTATAATATTCATCATCACGATCATCATTAACAGAAACAGTATTGAAGGAGGTCTAATTAAAGAGATATGATATTGGTCTCTCTTTTAAACGCATTAAACGTTCATAATTACGTTCATAAAGGCATGCATATCTCCATATATGCACAATAAGACCAACAGGCAACAAGAGTTGAAGTACAGAAAATGTCTATTGAACAGAAAGATTAAGAAAGGGGTTTCAGGAACATATAAAAACAATAAAATCGAGGAAACATAAGCTTGCAAGAAAGAGAGGTGAGGGGAATTCACATAAAATGTCCATTAATCACTGATATATATATATATATATATATATATATATATATATATATATATATATATATATATATATATATATATATAATCATCAACCAGCTTTTTTCTAACACTACACATCGTCGCTCTCAGCATTCGTATATGAACAGTCATAAGACAAAGGGAAAGGTTATAACATCCGTCATGAGTCAGTGTTCTTGAACATGCTGATGTGATAATCAAAGCTACAAGAAAAAGTTTCATCGGGGGATTATAATCATATAGTTCTATGTGATATGTTCGACACACCGCTGGTCTTCCTAATAGTTAACTTAATTAAATAACGGTGTGTCTGGTAAGTACTTGGATTTGTTTCTTTCTGTTAATGCCCGGTAGTTTTATATTTGCAATTTCATTGGATCATCGGTCACTGACGGTCGGTTCACCGAAAGATGGAATGCGCATTACCTCAAAAGTCCTCAAGACTAACTAACTGGAGGGGCTAGAATTAGAAATCACAACCAAGAAATCAGTAATTAGAAACTCGCAGCAGACCTTAGTCTGGTGTGATTCTCGAAGAATCTATACGTGAATGGGTGAGGGGTTTTCAACTAGAGCCAAAGGAAGGAAAATAACAAATGAAAAAAATGCTTAAAAAAGCAATGTACATAATCGTTCGAATACTTAAAAATCAGTCAAGAGGTTCAAGTATGGAAAGGTTTCCGTAAACTCCACACATAAAGTTTTGCGTAATCCTCCTACAAACAGGCAAACAAAAAATACATTACTTCCATGACAGAGATAATTACGGGAGTAAAAAAAATCATGAACAAGAAATGAACAGTAATCTGATGTCATGAAAGACGTGGAAACCAGAAAAATTACTGGAATATCACAATCTGGAGATTCTGGACTTGGATTTCAGTGTGCAAGGACACATATTTATACTCAAACACCTCGCACAATAAACCGCTACCTTGCCAGTTCCTCAATGTGAAAATGCAATCCAATTAATCTGAAAAGAACATCAACATCAAAACTTAATTCAGAATGCAAGAAGTATTAATTAAGCTCATAAAATACACATGTACTACCACAGACCTTTTCAAACCTAAAAAATAAGAAAATAAAAAATCTCTCATCCTGTTTTCATAACTAATTTGCATTTCAGTTTTTTTCAATCAGTGAACTGTATAAAAACGAAATTCAGTATGATAAACCTTTTGACGGCAGGAGTAAAAATATTGAAAACATTTCTTTTGTACTATTTTTATCAGTAGCAAAACAAATAGTTTTTTTTATTTCTTTATCCTTGCAAAACCTATTGCTGTACAAGTTTGCGATTCGTGGCATCAATCACAAACCAACGAGATATGATTTTTTCGTATTTCTGCGACAAATAAATATTACAGTTTCAGGAAGTCTACAAACTAACCCACAAAATTTATATGTATATGTATATATATACATATATATATGTATATATATGTATGTATATATACATATGTGTGTGTGTACAGACATTATGCTACAAATGTCGCGTAATATCCAGTTCGCCCTACCTCGGAAATAATACCGAAGGAGAATTATAACTGATAGTGGTCCGTCACCTAGCGCACAGGATCCACCGAACGGCGAGAACCAGTGATCTAAGGCGTCACAGAAGTCGTGTACTTACTTTTTCTATGCCATGTTTGTACAAATTAATGAAAGTTGAGACAGCATTTACAAAACATGCTTGTCAATACTCGAGTATCATCTCCATTTCTGGACTAAAAATTAAAAATAAATGAAAATAGGCCACAAAGGGAATCTATTCCGTTGAAAGAAGAGTGAGCGAAGATGGGAAAATTTTTGCGAAATAGTATTCTGTGGTTCTTTCCCTCTGAGAGAGAAAGAGACAGAGAGAGTTCGACAATCTAACCTAACTACTCATCATTACTCACACTATTAACGTGCTGGTAACTACAACCTGGCAATACAGAGACCGCTTACCTCTTAAGAGAGAGAGAGAGAGAGAGAGAGAGAGAGAGAGAGAGAGAGAGCCTACTATACTTGGGTAAGAATACCCTTGGATTAGTGAAGAGGTGGCACTGAGAAAGCAAAACCTCTCTATATCTTTTAGGAATGCCCCTACTCAACGCTGACGCCCAATTCACGAGTGTGAATGACGTTCGCTCTTCAACTTGAGAGCTTTGATTATTATTATTATTATTACTATTATTATTATTATTATTATTATTATTATTATTGCTCATACATTCTTATGGTTCATCCTCAAAAAAGCCATCAAATTTTCAATCCTACTTACAAGGCGCAGAGTACTGAATTGCGCAAAGACAAAAACTGATAAAAAGCAAAAGACACAAGATGTATAACAGCAGAAGAAAAAGACAGAAAAAGTCATCCGGTAGTAACATAAAAGCGTTAGTAGGAAATATATGGATTGAAAAAAAAAAAACTACATATTCATGGAAAATATTTACTCATTTTTTGAAAGGACAAATTTCCTCTCTTTCACAATATACAAAATATGCATTTGTATACCCATTTGTATATTCTGAAAGAGGGAAGGAAGTTGTGTTTTTGAGAGCCTAATAAACGTTTTCTTCGATTTTGATATCGATTCGTCAGACAAGATAAGCATGAAGCCAAAGCCATGGAATTTGATGCATTCGCTCGTATACGCTTAACGTGAACAACATAGAACAAACCTCACTGGAGACAATGAGGCAATGAACCACGAGATGGCCGAAAGCTCAAAGAGGGAGTTAATGAAAACCAAAGAACTTGGTGATATGTAAATGCCTAAGAATGGACAATATCAAGAATTAACATTTATTGCCTAACCAATTAAAAGAAAATCATCAAATGTTTGGTTACCTAGTGGAAATGACCACATAAAACTCAAAGATTTTCCACGAATGAGGAGGAGTAGGAATGTTCGAAAAGAATACTGAACTCAAGACGACCGATCAAGGTCATTGACTGACGTGGCACCAAAGGAAACGGCAGTCGTGATGAGCACAACTTGTAAATAAAAACAGTCATTGCCTTCACAGGTAGTAAGCTCCCAGCTGCTAATTTTCACCTACCCTCCAAAACTCATTTCAGGAGAAGCACAACAAAAAAAAATTAAAACAGCAAAAAGCAGTTCAGTGAAATTTGTACCACATGTGTTTCTCGAGTGTTAATGTTGTTGGTGTAACTCTCTCTCGGGACTGGTGAGCAAGAAAGATTGGGGAAGCGGCGATAACAAGCGCAAACTGCCATTTACCAACTTACAGTTTTCAAACAGTGGGTTTCGTTACTTGTTTATTCTATTTCATATATATATATATATATATATATATATATATATATATATATATATATATATATATATATATATATATATATATATATATATATATATATATATATATATATATATATATATATATATATATATATATATATATATATATATATATATATATATCCTATCCTGAAACAAACAAATAGCGAGATATTTTCAAATACTAAAAATTTCGGACAAAACACCGAAAAAGGTGAAAAGTCCTTGAGAGATTTGTTAGAAACCTTCAAACGTTTCAAAATCCTTTGGTACACACATTTTACATGTCCTTCATATTTTTCAAATTTTTTCGTGGATCATTTACATATACTCTGCATTTTTTAAAACCTACAATGATCCCTAAAACCTTCATATTCTCTATAAAAATCTACCCTTGTAATTCCTAAGACCTCCAGCACACCTGTAATAAATAAGAGCTGTCGTAATCTGCTTCTAATCCCCTGGCCCGAGAGCCTGACGTAAAACTAAAACTTGATCACAAACCTTTATACGTAGAATGTAGGTGGGGGCGACACAAGTTGTGTAAGGACCACCCTTATTTTTCACTACGTTCTCACAAATAAAAATGTCACTCCAATATGACTAAGTTGATTAGATCTGGAACTCAGTACAAAATAACGAACTAACAAACGAATAGGCCGCGAACGGACTGTATGCCATATTTTTCCTTCCCAACTCCGTTTAGTGACAGGAAAAAAATTTTGGATAAAGTTTGGATTTTGGTAACCTCAAGAATTCCCTTAGTTCTCTTTCATTTATTTGTACCCCAGACCAAGGTATTTTCATTTGAAAGTAATAAACCAGTGCATTTCAGTGACATAAAATACTGTAGGCAACTCAGGCTTGTGTACATAGATAACAAAGTCAGCAAACAGGTAAGACTCAAGTGGGTACAATGCAAATGCAGTCTGCCAACCTTCATTGCCTTTCGGGACTGTTATTCCAGAAGAAATTCTGAGTCATGTTTCTTGATAAAATAGCATTCAAAATAATCATCAAAATGTAATGTTTCAACGACAGTAATAGTTTCAATCAAAATTGTGATAAACTATGCAGAAGACATTTATAATAAACTTACCCGGATAAAAGAATGGGGTTCCAAGTCAGGTTACGTTACCGCTTTAAATTGAGAAACCCTTGCAGAAACTTCACAGATCTTACAATGGTCTGATGTGAGAGGTAATGTATCACAATGAGCACAAAGTTCCCATAAACGGCGTGAGCAGAAAACCACTGTCGTGCAAAATCATATTCCGGTCAAGCTATTGGAAAACAGGAAGTGGCAAAACGGTATAAAAACAGAATGTAAAAACAGACATTTATCATAACAGGAAGAGCTGACGAGACAATGGTATCGGGAAGCGGGTAATTCACATGTTCCATTTCCTCGCAGAATATCTATCTGTTCAATTCGGTTTGGAAAACATGGGTCGAAATGTGTGTGTGTGTGTGTGTGTGTGTGTGTGTGTGTGTGTGTGTGTGTGTGTGTGGTGTGTGTTTCTGCGAGGGAGATTAAAGATTGAAGGCGACCGTCCAAAAGAAATGAGACGAGTCAGCTACCTAAGGTTGTGGCCGGGAAAAAATGTTAGGTCAGTGTGGATTCTACTTCAGCTTTAGAGAGGCAAGCTTTTCCAATCTTAGTGGCCGGATAAATTTCAACGCCGTTCGTGAATTCAGCATAATCGATTAGCTTCAAAGACGGCGCAGAAAAGATAAGACGTCGTAAAATTCGGAATCATCTTCAAGTTATCAAGGTTCCTTTTTAACCGACGAAAAGAAAGAGAGAGAGAAATAGTTTCTCTAGGATGAGATGGATAAAGGAGTGGACGCGGCATCAGTCCTTCTTCCTTCCACGGGTTGCACTCTTCATCTGTGAATTTCTCCATCCAGCTTTTCAATTAAAGGGTTCATGCATATCAGTGCTTCAGTCCACACATGGTGATTTGTGAGACATGACTGCTTTCGAACACATACACACAATCTCTCTCTCTCTCTCTCTCTCTCTCTCTCTCTCTCTCATACACACACACGCATGAACACGTACATTTCGCCAACCTGTATACACTATATCCTTTGTCAAACTTTTCACAGTGGGAATCCCACTAAATAGTAAGAATATGAATGAGATCGTAAAGATCCCAATAGATTTGTAAAGCTAAGAACGAACCACTATCACATGGGATATTGCCTTTTAATAAGCGCACCGTGATGTCGCCTTGGGAAGACTTAAAATTACTTTCATGGGGAACCGTACTGCAAGATGTTTGAGAGAGAGAGAGAGAGAGAGAGAGAGAGAGAGAGAGAGAGAGAGAGAGAGAGAAACACTGTATGGTGCAATCATTCAAATTTTCCCTAGTTTAAAGTAGTCTCATTGCATGAAGAGTTTTAAAATCATCCTTCTAGAATGAACTGCACCCTTCGTAGAGCACAGTACCGAATGCGCTGAAATGAAATTAGAAAATAGGAGCCACAGAAAATGCAAATAGCAGGGGAGTGAGTGAACGTGTATTGAGCAAGCATTATATATTTACATATTATACACCACTATTGTTTTCATTTTCTTGTTGTATATATACTGTACATATAAAGCATTCATTATATAACTACATACATTACATATGATGCAATATTTTTTGGATGTCTTCTGTTTGATGACAGTAGTTACTTGATTATGATTAAGTAGTTCTGGTAGGCTTGGCTACTGAGACATTTTACTTGTAAGGTATAATTTTTTCTTTTGTGTGTCTATTCATAAATGTGTAACAAGATTATAAAAAACTTAGCCTTGGCTACCCTAGCGACCATTTGTTTTTCCACACTTTCATTGTACTCCCAGTCCCGCTGCATGTAATGTATAATTGCATATAATAGAGGGGTGTTTATACGCACACACATACACACACACACATATATATGTGTATGTGCATATGTGTGTGTGCGTACGTGTCCGTGTGTATGTATATAGTCGTAACCAGAGTGGAATTTGGAAATCTCGCTAGACAAGTCAATTTCAGATAGAGGAAAAACCTACGTATATTTCCAAATCTTTATTTTGATGTTTAGGCTACTCCGGGTCCATTTTCAAAATCAGTGGAAAGGAACAGAATAACATGACATATCAAAAGTTTATGTTAACAAAGCACAAGCGAATAGAATCAGATTTTAAAATTTAAACAAGAAAATTTTAAGAAATGATAAGAGAAGCGTAACTGCAAAAAGTACCACTGAAATGACTTGCCATCAAAGTTTAAGGATGTCCTATTTATCTACAATGTATGTATGTATGTATGTATGCATGAATTCATGTATGTGTGTATGTGTGTATATATATATATATATATATACATATATATATATATATATATATATATATATATATATATATATATATATATATATATATATATATATATATATATATATATATATATATATATATATATAAAAACTTTTTATGAATATGTTACAGTAAACTTTGCCGCATCCAGCTCTATGCCTGCCTCTCTCTCTCTCTCTCTCTCTCTCGCAACAAACACCTACACGATGAAAATCCATACGAATAGAGCTCCCCTAGACATCAAAGGTCAAACACGAATGACTTCTTCCCATTTATCCTCGTCTATGCAAAGAGCAGGAAGGAGGATAACTAGATAACAACAACAACAACAACAACAATAATAATAATAATAATAATAATAATAATAATAATAATAATAATAATAAAATAATAATAATAATAATAATAATAATAATAATAATAATAACATCCTTGCTTACATCCCACGGCCATACAAAATGCAGTAAACACATGGACTAATGAGTACAAAATACAATGAGCAAAACTGAACAATCACACTTAAAACAGAAGTAAAAATAGTAATAATATCAAAAATCATAAAATAGAACTGCACGTGATATACATACAAGTATAGCAAAGGGACTACTAGCTGACTTTGGTGAATCGTATGCACAGGATTCATGCAGTAAAGGGTCTAAACACAAATGACATTAATTTTTGGATGGGAAAAGACAGATAAAGATATGATGCTAGCGAGAAAAATGAGCAATAACAATAAAGCTGATAATGTTAGTAGTATTACTGATAGCTGTAAAAACAATAACAGCTCAGGAGAAGGCAAAAAATGTTAAAAGTTAAGAGTGAATAAAAACATTTTTACCCTAGCACTCTTTATACAGTACATTCAGCAACATTTTTATTACATCGGTAATATAACTTGTATAGTCATCCGTCTAACATATTTTACAAACATACAAATTTATGAATGTATATATGCACCTAAACTTATAGATAGATAGACAGATAGATAGATATACATAAAATGCAATATATATATATATATATATATATATATATATATATATATATATATATATATATATATATATATATATATATAGAGAGAGAGAGAGAGAGAGAGAGAGAGAGAGAGAGAGAGAGAGAGAGAGAGAGAGAGAGAGAGAGAGAAGCATAGTGTATATACGTCCCAAGATTATAAATATTTAAAAGTTTGTATAGTCTTGCATACGGATAAGCTTCCATACAAAAGTTACAGCAAACATAGATATATCGAGAGACAGAATTATATCTTTGGATATACAAATTCCAAACTTAACATTAATAAAATAATTAAAAAAAACGCACTACGATGTTTGTTGCGAAAGCCTTTACACAACAGTCTTTCTCTCCTTGAATAT
This sequence comes from Macrobrachium rosenbergii, assembly GCF_040412425.1. Classification (NCBI taxonomy): domain Eukaryota; kingdom Metazoa; phylum Arthropoda; class Malacostraca; order Decapoda; family Palaemonidae; genus Macrobrachium; species Macrobrachium rosenbergii. The sequence continues at coordinate 42,348,132 of NC_089784.1, forward strand.
CATGTCCTTTACGCTGTATTTCAAGCATAAGACTTGTGGGAAGGATATGTTGCCTTCTCTAAAATATGGTATGTGTAAGAGAGTTCGTGTTCAATATGACCTAAGACGAATCTCCCACAGACACATAGACACACACACCCACAGCCTATGGGGTCGAGAACAAAGAGTGAGGAATACAACTCAGGGTCCAGAGACCTTGAGACATCTGTAAGACAAGATGTTCGAACAAGAACGCAAGGCGAAAAAAAATTCCACAGAAAGAGCAAAAGAGGGTAACGAAAATGACAAGGACACTTCGAAGAGAAGAAAGCGAAAGAGAAAGAAGCAAATAGAGAAAGATATGCAAGTTAAATGCATGAAATAAGCAAAGGACTTGCTCAACTGAAAGACACACACATTACAAATCATAGCAAATTGGATTCGGTATCGATCATAAAGAGAATACGATCTATTTAGCTATACGTAAGTGGCCCCTCAATGAGCATAAATGGGGGAGCATCCTAAATCCTCAGTGTTAATGATGTCTAGTAATGAGTTTCGTATTTTCCCATTAACAGAGACGGTGGTTCGATACGCTAGTGGTTCCATGGTATACTTATATATTCCAACGTTACCATGACGGTCATTTTCTTTGGTCCTTGGATACCTTGACTGAATACCGCGTAAGATTAATGTGTGTAATTTTTTTAAATATATATGTGAGGTATCTATCTGTAAGTGCTGTTGCCGACAAATAATCTGCATTGAACTATCCCTTCCAATCTCTACTTGGTTACCGCAAGTGGAACTGATTTCTCTCGCGCTGTTTATGTTTGTGAGTACCTCAAAGCGCTTGACATTTGATGTACAGTATACACAGAAAGGGACACACTCATTCACACACACAAGTTTATATATACATATATATATATATATATATATATATATATATATATATATATATATATATATATATATATATATATATCAGGTATTTCAAAGAAATTAAAGCCCTGTCTCCACAGAACAAATGGAAAGTTATGAAGTTTTCTGCTATAGCCTATCTCCAAGTACATTATTTTAAGTTTCTATTAAGCTATTTTTCATTTTACATTTCTTGTATTTTCAGACTGAATGACGGAGTTAGATACAACCATGGCTAACGACTCGGAGGAAATCAGATGGACTGACCGAATCCGGGCTATAGCCTTCAGAGAGGTCAGGGATGCTGGCGCATCCTTCATTTCACGTTCCTGGATAGCAAAATACGTTAAAAGAGATGAATCCTTTGTTAAAAGAAACTGGAACAAAAATCCATATGACTGTCATCGCAAAAAGAGTGAGAATCTTGGAAGGTCTGAAGTCCTTTCTCAGGAGTCAAAAGACATCATAGCTGAGGCAGTGGATAGACCAAGAAAGTCTTTACATAAATTGGTGCTTAAACTAGAAACAAAAAGGGGAAAGAAGAGAAGTTATAGTGCTGTATATCGTGAGTTGAAAAAATCTGGTATCAAGCCATTTCATGTTATCAGCAAGCCCAACATCACTTGGCAACAGAGAGAAGACCGTGCATGGTTTTGTGGTTCAGTTCTTAAAGATTGGGATAAAGCTGACTTTCTCCATGTTGCCGCATCAGATGAATTCTTCATTTACACAGTCAGGAAGCCAAATTATAAAAATGACATCATTTGGGCTGCAAAGTTGGATGATATCAGCGATGACGTGCGCTATCGCCAAGTTGTGAAATTTCCTGAATGTTTGGAAATTTTTCTGTTTCACAGCCAAATGGTTAATGTGGATCATCAAAGAAAAAGGACAGTCATGGAATGGCCAATACTTCAGAGAAACTGCGCTTACTGGTGGAATATTTCCTTTCCTTAAAGATCCTGAAAATGTGTTATCTGTTGAAGCCACATTTTTGCATGATAAGGCACCATGTTTCAAGGCTCTTCAGACACAGGAGCTGCTTCGAAACAGTGGTATCGATTTCTTCTTGTCAAGTGAATATCCAGGTAGCTCCCCTGACCTTAATGTGTGTGAAAACATTGGTAGTATCTTAAAGGATCGTGTTGAAGCCTCGATGACCTGCGAAGAGAGGTGACCGAAGTGCTCAGGGAAATGGAGTTTTGAGTCTCAGCTTTTTCCTGATTTGCTGAAATCATACCTCTCAAGAATGCAGGCTGTGGTACAGGCAGATGGAGGCCACACAAAATATTAAATACTCAGAGAGAAACTTAAATAAATACCTATTCTGAACTACTTTTGTTTTTGTCCAAATCAATTTTAGATTATGCTGTAGAGGGGGGCTCTAATTTCAAAACACCCTGTATATATATATATATATATATATATATATATATATATATATATATATATATATATATAAATATATATATATATATATATATATTATATATATATATATATATATAATATATATATATATATATATATATATATATATATATATATATATAAATTTCTGACTCAGAAATTTATTTCTGTTCCACACGTGATTGTCCGTTGATTATAAATATATAAATAATTATATATATATATATATATATATATATATATATATATATATATATATATATATATATTATTATAAGGTGATATAATTTTTATAACCATTTTGTAAGTGTTTGTAATGTCTCTGTGAAAATTTTTGATTTTTTCTTGCAAGATTCGTCATTTGTTGTGAGGACGTGATTTTAAAATGTCTTTTCTTACAGATATGTTGTGTGTTATGTAAACTTATGATTCCGTGGGATATTTTTCCCCTTTTGTTTAGTCTTTTGAAATTGTATTTTGAAAAGCTTGTCTGGTTGCTACATCCTGTCTGCCGAGAGAGAGTGGAGACTCGCTTCTCTGTGTTTGATCAGGTGCTTTGGGTCTAAAAGCATCCACTTTGTTATCATGACGAGCTGTCATCCAGTCGGCGAGCCCCTGTTATATCTTTAGTCCTGTATACTCATTCCGTCTGTATTAACTCTGCCTATGCCTATTCTGTTCGTAATCTAAGGAGAAGAAATAGCCAATAAGTGGTGTTATTTCGTATCTAATGTGTGCCCAGCTGCCCCAGGCTGACAAAAGATTTTTGTAGCTCTGGACAGGAAGTGTCAATCATGCGATAACGTTGGTGGATCGTGTGTACCAGTATACCTTGTATACGTGTGTGTAGGTGTATTCATACATGTGTATTTTCTGTGAACACCCTATGTGTATTCTCAGCCTATGAAACTTAAAAGCCAGTGTCTCCTAAGAGGCATCAGTAGTCTACTGGCAAGGGGCAATGGAGGCAGAACCAGACCTCTCTCTCTCTCCCTCTCTCTCTCGATAGTCCCGATATATATAAGGGAATAACAGAAAATATCCATTGCAGAGCCCTGTTAAACTCACCCCAGAAGTGTGTTAATTTTGTAGAAGGGTTCAGGAGTATTATTTTGTACAAGTGTTGAAGAGGAGATATATACTGGTGTAATATTTACTAAAGGTAATGTGGTGAATATTGAGTTTTGTTAATATTCTTGGTAAAAGAGAATTGTTGTCTTTGAATAGGTCTTAGAAAGACGTGAGGCTTACTTTTCTTTTTATAAGGAAAGTTATATAAAAGATTGATGTAGTTTTTAAACACATTATTGGTGACTGTGGTGTTTTCATTTTTGTATATCGCATTCTTATATGTCTGTGCTATCATATTATTGTGATTTTATTGTTGCCGTGTTTTGCTAGTGCTTTCTTAGCATTTTATTAGTGCTTACCTGTTATAGAGATTTTTGGAGAATGTTATGTGGATTTCAATCAGTAATATTTTGGTGACTGTTTGTAATTGTAGAACCAGGTAAAAGCCTGGTACTTAAGTGATAGTTAATAATTTGATTCTTACATAATCAGATTGTTTTCTTGATAAAGTAAAGTTTTGTGAATTAAACTTGATTAAGAGATACTTAAGTCTTACACTGTTGTCAATTAACGGTAAATCTTTTGAGATTGTAAACTTTGCATATAACTTTTGAACTTAGAAATAAACCTGTTTGTTTAAAGTTTTTAAAACATAACGTTTCATTTTGATTACAAGTACTTACAGACATTAATGAGTGTGTATAAGGTAAGTGATGTATCTGTTTGTTCACCTGAGACTTATCTAGGTAAAATAGAACCAGAGAGACAGCTACAGTGCTGGTTGAAGTGAAACTCATATTCCATTAATCTGGATAAAACTTAATAATTGTTACCTCATCCATAACTTGATAAAGTTACATTGATTTTCTCCAATGATAAGTAAGTTTATGGGATCATTGTACCTTTAGTGATTCAGTCGACTCTTTGTTATGAGGTTTCAAGTATCTGGTCGATGTGAGGTAACTTTTGGTATTATCATTTGCACAACATATTTGTTGGCCTAATTGTAATAACCAGGTGCTTGATAACTTCGTAACAATATATACTGTATATATATATATATATATATATATATATATATATATATATATATATATATATATATATATATATATATATATATATATGGAGCCTGAAGCAGCAACCTCAGACTTCATAGAAGTCTATGGCGAGGGTTCAATCCCCAAGCAGCCGACCGGTCAGAGACACTTTGCTATCCGTGTAGACACCCCGGGATTACGTATGTAATCAACGGATAGGTTTGCTGAAAGCAAATGGGTGTTACAGATTAATACACACATAAACAAAGCCACCCAACACCTTCAAAAACATAACAGACACCTCACACGTCTTGAACTGTCAACCTACACGCCCAGTTCTCCTCGCTGCTGGGAGAAAGGGAGATGGGGGTTTGCAACATGTACACATTCGCTACCGGGGTCTAAGCAATGTCAGGCAGGGCAGCCGATCGAGGCTACGGCCTACCCCACCGCCAAATCAAAGTCCTTCAAAAGAAGGCATCGTGCTTACCCCATATAATAATGGGAAAAATGCACGTTAAAGGCGAAGAAGAAGAAGATAAATAATAAATATATATATATATATATATATATATATATATATATATATATATATATATATATATATATATAAATAATTAAATATATATATGTATATATATATATATATATATATATATATATATATATATATATATATATATATATATATATATATATATATATATATATATATATGGGTTATCACCACAGTTAAATTTAATATCTGACCACTAACGCTGAAGTATGACTATGACCTTCCGGTGCACCGTGGCTCCATTTGTGGGTTATTCACAATAAAGAAGTAGTCTCTTTCTCATACAGTTTACAAATTAGGCCCAAGAATGCCCTTTAAGATGACTTTAGCCTTGGCTATCAGTTTTTGTCCTTTCTTTGACCATCAGCTCTCTTTCCAGATTTTCACGCTAAATAGAACATCTCTATCATGCATAATTCAAACAATATGACATAAGGTATATTCATAACTGATATCTGATACTTAGTGTGACCTTGATATAGACCTAAGCCTAAATTGAACATCGGCATCATGAATTGATTATGCATGTCATATATTAAGTTTATCTTGTATAAGTTAAGAAAACAGATACTTTTCTGCTTAATCCTCTACAACTAAATGTGACCTATAAGATGATCTAACTCTGCACTTAGTTTCCATTAGTAGATGCATGCCAAAATGCAGTCTTGATCATATACAATCCAAAAGGTTATAGCCAATGATAAATTAATAAGTGAACTTTAACTAATCAATATGACAATGACCTCCATATTGCCCTATTAAGCTGTAGGTCCCGTTGCTAGGTAACCAATTGGTTCTTAGCCTCGTAAAATAAATCTAATCCTTCAGGCCAGCCCTAGGAGAGCTTTTAGTCAGCTCAGTGGTCTGGTTAAACTAAGGTATACTTATTTATTTGCCCTATCACAGTACATTAGTGGATTATATATGTAAATTTCCTGATAGTAAAACTATGGTAACAGTTGAATTCCGGTTTGACTTTTGACTTCTACAAATATAGCCTCACACTGAACATCAACATCAATAAATCATGCTTACCAAATAGGAGGTCTGTCTCGTAAAGTTTGAAAGTCATTGTGAAGGGTTAAGCTCCTATTTAGCCACTGACCTCTTAGTATGCCCTTGACCTTTAGCTTGACCTCACTCTGCACATGAGCATCTTCAGTGGATTAGGCAAGCCAAATATTAATTTTCTATCTCATTGTTTAAAAGTTATGGGTTGATAAGTGAGAGGTACAGACAAATTAACTGTTAAGAAAAAAGAACTATATACATAAATACACACACACACACACACACACACACACACATATATATATATATATATATATATATATATATATATATATATATATATATATAATATATATATATATATATATATATATATATATATATATATATATATATATATATATATATATATATATATATATATAAATGGATGTATGTATGTGTGCATTTAGCAGTTTCAACCAAACTTGGTATACATATGACTTACCATCTAGGAGAGAACACTGTGGGGGTAAGACATCACTGGTACCAAAGGGAGGGGTGTGGGAAGTGGGTGCAAAGGGGGTGAAATGTAAAAATAACCCAAAATGACAGATATTACTGTCTAATCCATGGTTTTCGATGTCGCTGAGATGAATAGTAACATTCCCAATGCCCTTTAAGTCGAATCAGCCCCGGTGGGGAGGGGTTGAGAAGGGGGTGGGAAGGGGTGATATGTAAAAATATCTGAAAAAGACAGATATTAGTGTCTAATCCATAGATTTCAAGGTTGCTGAGATGAATAGTGACACTCCCGATGTCCTTCAAATCCAAATTCAGCCCCAATAAGGAAGGGGGTGAGAAGGGGGTGACATAATAATAACCAAAAACGACATATATTAAAGTCTAATCCATAGTTTTCGAGGTCACTGAGAACAATAGTGACCCTCCTGATACCCTTTAAGTCCAAATTCAGTCCCAACAGGGAGGGGGTGAGAAGGGGTGACATGTAAAAATAAATGAAAATGACAGTGATTAGAGTCTAATCCAGTGTTTCCGAGGTTGCTGAGATGAATAGTGACACTCTTGATGCCCCTCAAATCCAAATTCAACCCAAGGAGGGAGGTGAGAAGGGGGTTACGAAAAAATAACCGAAAACGACAGATATTAGTGTTTAATTCATAGTTTTTGAGGTTGATGAGAATGAATGGTGACACTCCCGATGCACTTTAAGTCCAAATTCAGCCTCGATATGGAGGGGGTGAGAAGGGGTGGGAAGGGGATGGCATGTAAAAATAACCCAAAACGACAGATATTTGTGTCTAATTCATAGTTTTCAAGGTCCCTGAGATGAACTGTGATACTCCTGATGCCCTTCAGGTCCAAATTCAGCCCCGATAGGGAGGGGGGTGTGAAGGGGTGAGAAGGAGGTGGCCTTAAAATAACCGAAAACAACAGATATTAGTGTCAAACCCATAGTTTTCGAGGTTGCTGAGATGAACAGTGACACTCATGATGCCCTTCAAATCCAAATTCAGCTCCAACAGGGAAGGGTGTGAGAAGGGGGTGGGAAGGAGGTGATGTAAAAATAACAAAAAACAACAGATATTATTGTCTAAACCATAGTTTTTGAGGTTGCTAAGATGAATAGTGACACTCATGATGCCCTTTAAGTCCAAATTCAGCCCTGACAGGGAGGGGGGTTGAGAAGGAGGTGATGTAAAAGTACCCAAAAATGACAGATATTAGTGTTTAATCCATAGTTTTCGAGGTTGCTCACATGAATAGTGACACTCTCAATGCCCTTAAAGACTAAAGTCAGCCCTGATAGGGATGAGGGTGAGCAGGGGGTGGGAAGGGTGTGGCATGTAAAAATAACCGAAAACAACTGATATTAGTATCTAATCCATAGTTTTAGAGGTTGCTGAGATGAACAGTGACATTCCTAATGCCCTTTAAGTCTAAATTCAGCTTCAATAGGGAGGGGAAGAGGGGGTGGGAAGGGAGTAACATGTAAAACTAACTGAAAACCACAGAAGAATAGTGACACTCCCAATGCCCTTCAAGTCCAAACACAGCCCTGATAGGAAGGGGGTGTGAGGAGGTGGGAACGGGGGAGACGTGAAAATAACCTAAAATGAGATATTAGTGTCTAATCCTTAGTTTTTGAGGTCACTGAGATGAATAGTGACACTCCCGATGCCCTTTCAGTCCAAGTTCAGCCCCAATAAGAAGGAGGGTGTGAGAAGGAGTGAGAAGGGGGTGACAGATAACCCAAAACGACAGATATTAGTGTCTGATCCATAGTTTTTGAGGTCGCTGACATGAATAATGACACTTCCGATGCTTTCAAGTCCAAGTTCAGCCCTGATAGGGAGGGGGTGAGAAGGGGGTGACATGTAAAGATAAACAAAAATGACAGATAATAGTGTCTATTCCACAGTTTTTGAGATCGTTGAGATGAATAGTGACACTCCTGATGCCCTTCAAGTCCAAGTTCAGCCCAATAGGGAGGGGAGTGAGGAGGGGTGGGAAGGTATTACATGTAAAAATAACTGAAAACGACAGATACTGGTGTCTAATCCATACTTTTAGAGGTCACTGAGATGAATAGTGACATTCCTGATGCTGTTAAGCCCAGTTCAGCCCCAATAGGAAGGGAGGGGTGGGTGAGAAGTGGTGAAATATAAAATGTCAAAGATGTTGGGCAATGTAACTGAAGCAACTACCTCAACAGGAAATGAGAGAGAGAGAGAGAGAGAGAGAGAGAGAGAGAGAGAGAGAGAGAGAGAGAGAGAGAGAGAGAGAGAGAGAGAGAGAGATTTTCATTCAGTTTTCCTGGACAGCACCGGGTTGGTCAGCTAATCAACAGTGGGAGAAGGACAGACATGTCGAAATCAGATGTACTTTATTATAATCTACCGACGTTTCTGTACCAAATTTGTCCCATTCTGAAGGCTAAAACAAAAACAGAAAATATAAGCTTTAAAACGACTCAGACAATAATTACAAATAAATTAGAAATAATCATAAAAATTACTATATGCACATTAAACTATGAGAAGAGACGGCATAATTATATATTAAAAAAATCAGTGATTAGCAAGAGCACAACTGAACCCTGAATTCTCCAACATGCGAGTTAATTAAATAAGTATCAACATAAAATAAAATATGATAATTTTTTTTAGATACTTGGTAACGCCTCGAAAGACCTCTTCCTAACGTTTCTTGAATTATCTGCCACGTCTCTATACCTGTCGTGAGTTTTCCTGGAACCCCATAATGCCCTCGCTAGTCATTCAACTTTTTTCTGCTTGACATATACAGTAAGTGTGCCTCCTCTTGTCGTATTTCAAGTTCATTTTTATGACAATTTGTATTTCATACTAATTTTTTGTCTGATACATTTCAAAGTTGTATAGATTTGTTTGTGTTTTTAGACATGAAAGTGGGACATCTGTGGTCTAGAAACGACGTGTATTATATATGTATAAATGTGTGTGTGTGTGCTTGCGCTTTTGTGTGAATGCATGAAAAATTGTTGTTAAAACAGCAAATGCAGGTTCCTACAGGAAAATAGCTAAAATAAACACTATTGTTATATTACCTCCTTAGATAGGTAACAGAATAAGCAGACACAAAGGTTTCAATATATATATATATATATATATATATATATATATATATATATATATATATATATATATATATATATATATATATATACATATATATATATATATAATATTACAAATAATTATATATATATAAAATATATATATATATATATATATATATATATATATATATTAAAAAAATCAGATAAAGAGCAGGAATACGAATGCGATACGCATTTTGTTTTAATCATACGTTTCGTTACAACATCGCCACATCTTCAAATAAAAATAAAAATTTTTTATATTTGCAACGCCTCGAAAGACCTCTTCCTGATTATAAAATCTGCCAGTAGTTGAAAAACCTAAAACAATTTTAATGGTAAAATTACAACTTAGAGTCATTCAACTTTTTCTGATTGAAAACTGAGAATATAGGTAAAAAAAAAAAAAAAAACGAAACGTTTCATTTTTTGACAATTTTTTTTTTTTTTTTGTACCTATATTCTCAGTTTTAATCAAGTGGGACATGTAATTTAAGTCTGTGAGTTGTAATTTACCATTAAAATTGTTTTAGCTTTTTTCAACTACTGATTTTATAATCAGCTGCATTTTATGTTAACATATTATATTTTATTTTGTAGAAAATCCCTGAAGATGTGGCGATGTTGTCACGAAACGTAGGATTAAAACAAAATGCGTATCGCATCGTATTCCTGCCCTTTATCTGCTTCATCGTATGAATGAGCGCCTTGCGCGTCTGATCTGTTTTCTGTATATATATATATATATATATATATATATATATATATATATATATATATATATATATATATATATATATATATATATATATATATATATATATATGTATATATATAAAGGTCATTAAAGTCAAACATTTTTCCGGGAGACAGGCCGTAAGATCGATTTTAGAAGACGGATTATCACTGTCAGTCTTTGTTAATGCCTGTTGTGGGAATACGTTGAAGATGGCATCGGAATTCCACGTTTCTAGGGAGATATTCGTATTATTTGTTTGCTTAATTACGGCCTTACCTAAGTGAACAAACACTACGAAATTTCTCCCACGGGTCGTGGAATTCCGATGCCCTCAGCAACACATTTCTATATAGCACACATGCCGGTCCCCACACTGCGGGTTGACTGCTGAATACAGGATAAACCCCTAGTTCAAAAGTATTATTATTATTATTATTATTATTATTATTATTATTATTATTATTATTATTAAACAAACCTAGCTAATGTTCTTCCTGCTGAAATATTTTGCGGTAAGGCATATTTAGGCAAAGAATCCTTTCAAAACCAAGTAAAAGCTGTCTTTCTCATTTGGTTGAATGAATCAATGTCATCAGGTGGGAATCACCTCGGGATAAATACCCAAGATCTCCCGGCCCTCGTACGGCCCTCCAAAAAGGGAAGCATTACCAGGTTGTCAGTGTTAATGGCTAATCTATTTCTGTGATATGGACGAAAAGTTTGTTTTTCTTTGCATATTACGACAATGCCTTCGGGTTTAGGTTCTGAGCAGATATTTATAATCTAAACTTAATGATGCAGCTACAAGAATAATAAAACTTCATTTTAAATGGCTGAAGAATATCTGAGGCAAAGACAAATAAAATGAATAAAAGCAAAACTTCCAACAAACATGACAGCAGAAAAGATAAACGTAAATCTGAATCTCCCTCCACCTCAGTCTTCTATGTTCTCGCATGTTGTAGATGCGAAATCACAAGCACAGATTTTGCTCAAAGGGTGGCCGTACCATGCTAGGAGCGAAAGATTACCTACAAAATTCATCAACTGACAGAAAGAGCATCACAAATGGCGTCGCCATATCGATGCCTTTATCATAAAGCAAGACCCCATACCTTAGACGTGACGAAGTTACGGTAATAGGAAAGTACGAAATTTTACAGAAGAGTAATCTCTGAAATATCGTAAATCATCCAAGATGTCGCATGACGTCATTATTTTAAGAAAAAATACTAGGCTCCTGGCTTACTTTTCCACTTAGGCCTAAAGTCAACACTGCAGCAGGCTTAATGATAACGTCCACCATTTTGTTTCTGTCAACTGTTACGACTAACTCCAGTATGGTCGACATTCATGCGCTTTTCCTGTGAATTGAAGTCTTTCTCTTAGTACTCCATAGTTCTTTGCGGATTAGGATTTCTGCCTTTTTGAGCATTTTACAGCTCTCTAAAAACAAGATAAATGACCATACTTACAAAGCAGACAGTATGTCTTCTGAGCCACCTTGAATTTTTCTATGCTTTGAGGAGTAGACAGTACTATAAGATGGATAATAAATTCCCTTTCACTATATTGTTTATAAATGGTTATTTTCGATGCAGGAGAGAGTGAAAATTTAAAACAGGACTGCAAGTACAAAAAAGATAAACAAGGCAGTTTTATAACTGATATAGGAATGAATGTTTGTTATTTAGGGATTGTTTGGATTCAAACCAGTACTGCATACATGTATTTGCAAGACAGTTTAATGTTACTGATATTTTTTACATAATACTAAACTTGATATTACTGATATTTTTCACCTAATGCTAAACCTATTTGTATCTTCATTGCTATTCAGCTATGCTATTTAAAATTCTTAGACTATCTCTTCCCTGGCGACACTCACTTGAAGCCTAATGCTGAAAGAGAGAGAGAGAGAGAGAGAGAGAGAGAGAGAGAGAGAGAGAGAGAGAGAGAGAGAGAGAGAGAGAGAGAGGGGGGTTATCAGGAATCCCTAATGAAACAACAAAGTCAGCAAATGCACGGCAGTTTTCCTGATCTGAGAGAGAGAGAGAGAGAGAGAGAGAGAGAGAGAGAGAGAGAGAGAGAGATCCGATACCACCCCAACATGATGCATTATATAAGATGAGTAAATCCTATTTTAGCTTATACTGCCTCATTATCCTCCTCCTACTCCTCTTTCTCCGAACTTCGCTTCTAATCATGTTCCTCTTCCTTTTTCCTTCTTTTTTTTTCTTGCCTCTTTCTCTTACCTTCTCTTTCTTTTTGTCTCCCCCTTAGCCTTTACTGTTTCCTCCCTGGCTCTCTGCCTCCCTCTGCTTTTTCTTTCCAGCCTCCTTTCTCCTGGCTTCTTTTTCCCCGTGAATCATTTTGCTCCTTTCTCTTCACTTTCTTCCCCGAGCTCTGCTCCCCACAGCGAATCATCTCTTTCCCCGCATCCCCCATCTACGCGAATCTTCAGTTCCTTGTCCTCTTTTATTCTTCCCTCCTACTAACCCCCTTTCCCTTTCTATCCCCTGCATCCACGAAGCTCTTTAATGCAGGTGATTTTGATTTTCCTGAATAAAAATTACCCTCAGCGAAGCGCTCCTTTGCCACGAGAACGAGCGATCTGAACAGCCATTAAATCGAGACCGGATGTATTAAGTGGTTCGGCAGAGCGCTCACCCACTTCCATTTGCCGCTCCAGCGCCTCCGTTGCCTTCCAACCTGCCATGTACAGGTCATTAGATGGCATGGTCAAGGCGACGCCGTAAATTGCTTAAAAGACAGCTGATCTGTCGACAGTAACAGGGCAAAGCTTTTTGATATCGAGTGGTAACGATAACAATAAAAATGACCAAGATCTGTTAAACAACGGGGTGGCTATTTCTTTTCTTGATATTGATATATATATATATATATATATATATATATATATATATATATATATATATATATATATATATATATATATATATATATATATATATACACACACATATATATATATATATATATATATATATATATATATATAAATGTATGTGTGTGCGTGTATGCACGTGTTTGTTTAAATTCGTAAATCTAAAATTAACAAATGCATAGTATTTTCTCATATGAGAGAGAGAGAGAGAGAGAGAGAGAGAGAGAGAGAGAGAGAGAAAGTACGAATACGACAGACACTATAATCTGCCAGCTTGAATTTATTCGCTTTTTTAACCAAATACATTTCGGTCCAAGACATTAGTACAGTATATAAGGTAACCTGAACACATGCACTGTGCCTGGAATCTTAATCGTGCAATGAGGGGAACGGTTGTTTGGAATACAAGCTATATGATGTCACCCCTCGCCAGAAATGACATACGCAGAGGGAATAGAAGCGTAGGAACACACACACACACACACACTACTGATGTCTATTAGAGGTTAGAGGTGTTTCCAATACGACGATGGATACTGCTGGTCAAGAAACACTAAATGAAGGTGAGGTAGGGCGTGGCTACATCCTTCACTAAATCAATGTTTTGGTGATTGTCTTTGACAAGACTGGTATATTCGCGCTAGTGCGCTGCGTGGACGGAACGGAATAGCATTTAGTTCAGGCCTGGTTAAGGTTATTCAAACAATTATTTTACCTCTCATGGCAAAAACACCAAATATTCAACGCTGTGGTCCAAACACTTGCTTTTCACAAAACCAAAGGATGAAAATAATTCAGAATTTTTATTAAAGATTTGCCCAATGTGGTAATTCTAATCAATTCCTCCAGTGTGTTGAAAAAGTTACAACACACTGCGTGATCTGTCAGGTAATTATTAACTTAGGGATCATTTGTAGCTTAATAATGTCGAAATACAAATAATAATAATAATAATAATAATAATAATAATAATAATAATAATAATAATAATAATTATTATTATTATTATTATTATTATTATTATTATTATTATTATTATGCACAAATTCACATGATAAAACCAGAAAGGCCAGTAACTAACTTGGAAAATTTCCAGACCATACAATATTCGAACTTACAATACTTAGGAAATAACTTACACCAAAGTTGAATTACAAAAGTGCCTATGTCCCGGCCAGGATTAGAACATGTGCTTTTTGGGTCGGAAACGGAAGTACACAGTTGACTTATACACTATACACACACACAGTATATATATATATATATATATATATATATATATATATATATATATATATATATATATATATATATATATATATATATATATATATATACAAACATCAAGCTACAAATGTCGTTTAATATATATATTATATATACCAAAAGGGAATTACAATCGGTAAGTGGTTCGTCATCTCACAGATTCGAACTGCTGACACGACTACCACCCACATTCACTGAACCCGTGTGATGACGAACCACTTATCAATTATAACTCCCTACTACGGTATATATATATATATATATATATATATATATATATATATATATATATATATATATATATATAATTTCGAGGTAGAGCAAATTGGTTATTAAATGACATTTATAGCTTAATGTTTGTGAACAAAGCCACTCCAACATCTTCTAAAAAAAAAAAAAAAAACATAACAGACACCTCACACGTCTCGAACTGTCGACCTAATCTCTCAAATATCCTCGCTGCTGGGAGAAAGGGAGCTGTAGATTTGGTAGATACATGTACACATGTGCTACCGGGGTCTAAGCGATGTCAGGCAGGGCAGCCGATCGGGACTACGGCCTACCCTAACGCCAAATCAAAGTCCTTCAAAAGAAGGCATCGTGCTTACCCCATAAAAAAAAATGGGAAAAAGCACATTAAACGAAGAAGTAGCTTAATGTTTGCGAACCAAAAGTAGGTGGACAGCAGGTGGAATAGGGTTTGTGTTAGGGTTAAACTATAACGACAGTGTTTATTATAACTATGGCGTTTGTGGTATATTAAATTTTATAATTAAATTCATTTAAATTTTATATTTTTTCTTTTCAGATAACCCATAATGGCAAATATTTTTAATACTGATGCAAGAAAATGGGTGTTAAAAGAGCATTGGAAGTCTCTAATGCTGAAACCGCTAGAAGAAAATGGGTTGAAACATTTGGCACTCAAGCCTCAAAGAGACAAACCATTTACCGCATTCGTGACAAAATTTATACTAATGGCCCAATCCTTACTGCCCCAAAAATTGGTCGACCCAAAACAGTTTGCACAGGGGATCATAAGCAACTTGTTGCCGAAGCATTCTGTCACAGTCCCAAAAAGTCCACCAGAAGAGCCTCGGCAGAACCGAGCATTTCACAAATATCTATTATACGAATTCTGAAATCTGTTGGGTTGAAACCTTATCTAATGGGCTGAAAATGAGGTTTGACCCCCAAAAAATGATACAAAAGGTTTCTCAACATTTTATTGTAGCATCAGGTGTGCTTAATAACATATCAAAAGTCTATCACAATCTGACCATGCAAAAGGTCCGATTTCCAAGATGACGTCTATAATAGCCCCTAAATCCTTAAAATGCCTGTTCCTCTTCATTATTCAAGCTAGATACGTAATGCTGGTGCCTAACACCTTATTTTGGAGATCTGGAAGCCCAATTAGCATATCTGCATTATACTGAAGTCATTATATACTCACAAAATCCAAGATGGTGGACAAATATAGCAGCCATACTATTAAGACCTCCATTATTCATTCTAATTTATTTCATACTAGTAAATTTAGTGTCTAAACACCTGTTTTGGTGATTTGGGAATCCAAAGAGCATATCTGAATTACAGTATATTGAAGTGGGTCTAATTACATATATACAAAGTTTAATATGGAGGATCAATATGGCTGCCAAAAAAAATAATTACTTATTTTAACTCATTTTACACAGGTAAATTTACTGTCTAAACCCGTTTTGGGAATCTAGGAATCCAATAAATTTATTTAAATCACAGTATATTATGATGATTACATATTTATAAAATCTAAGATGGAGGGCCAATATGGCTGCCAAAATACAAAAAATCATCATTATTCATTTCAAATCATAATACAGATATGGTAATCCAATTAGTCTATCAGACTTTCTGTAAATTGAAGTGATTATATATATAAATACATAATCAATGATGGAGGAGCAAAATAGCTGTCGAATGATAAAAATCCCCATTACTCATTGCAATTTACTTTGCTCACATAAATTTGGAACAAAGCAATAAGGTTAAGAAAACAGTATTTTCTTCTGTTTTTAAGAGCATTACGTGTATGTAGCCTCAGCTGAATATGCTGATGAGGAAATAGATAAGATTAGGAATACAGGCAAGAAACTGAAATAACCTGACAGTGTATTAAACAATGCGTTAGAAGCGGAAAAATAGACTGTATCAGACCCAAAAAGAACCTTACAACACAAAAAAATTTGCTTGCACTGCCTTACAATAATAATATGAAAGATATCCCCCATCTTCTTAAGAATTTTGGTGTCAATGCCGCATTAAAGAACAATAAAACAATGAAACATGTACTTATCAAGAACTCTCCCGACAATACTAAAGGGTGTGTATATAAAATTCCGTGTAAGTCTTGTGACAACTTTTGTATTGGCCAAAAGGGTAAAACACTAGCAAAGAGAGTAGAACACCACAAAAAAATGTGTGAGATATTCACAGAGGAACAGTGGTATTTTTGTACATGTTAGTGAGAACAATCATGCTATCTACAAGGAAGGGGCAAAAAAGGATTGTGTATTCTAATAACGCACTGGAAAGGAATATCATTGAATCTAGCTTATAAAAGAAAGTTACAGCCATGATATGAATATTAGTCAAGGGATGTATAAACTTGATCCTTTAATTTCAAAAGAAATTTGTAAATTGTTTAAATTTTAAGGTAGACAGTAGAGATGTATGGAAATAGGATTATCATATATGTAAACACAGTACGGGGGCAGCAATGCTAATGAGATTTCCAACCCGCTTTCCCCGACACCTGTCAGGTCTGGAACTGTAGTCTCTTATGGTTGGTATGTTTATCAGTATTGTCCCATGAGAGTATATTGTGATTTTTAGCCAAATGAATTTTGAAAGCCACTCTTACTTGACACCCGCCTGTGGGTGGATCTGTAGTCTCAAACGGTTGTGTATGTTTGTCATTAGTATTCCCCTGCTCATCTAATTTGAGGAGGGGACGTAAAGTTTAGGACGTCCTTTCGTCCGTAGCCACTTCTTGAACAGCAAAGACGGACTATGCAAAAACCGTCATTACGACCTGCATTTCACGCACGACTGATTCTGGCTAAGTTTTGCGTTAATATGCCTGGGCGAGGGGACTGGCTGTCTTTTAGATGGCTCCTCTTCACGTATAGTTCTTATTACAGTTTTCTTTCGGTCTCTCATTTCTTCTTAGATTAATATTTTTTATCAGTTTTTCTGGATGTCTCCGTATTTTTCTCTTGTTCAATTCAATTCACGCCACATATACCATGCCAGCAATTCGTCTAACAGTTTTAACCTTTTTGTTTTCGTTAACATTCAACATCCACATTTCAAATTTTTAAAGGAGAGCTTGCTCAAAAGTCCTTCCAGACATTTTCGTTTTCTGTAAAAGAAAACTATTGTACTGGCTTTGTCTATCCGTCCGCACTTTTTCTGTCTACCCTCAAATCTTAAAAATTACTGAGGCTAGAGGGCTGCAAATTGGTATGTGGATCATCCACCCTCCAATCATCAAAAATACCAAATTGCAACCCTTTAGCCTCAGTAGCTTTTATTTTATTTAAGGTAAAAGTTAGCCATTATCGTGCGTCTGGCAACAATATAGGACAGGCCACCACCGGCCCATGGATGAAGTTTCATGGGCCGCTGCTTATACAGCATTATACCGAGACCAAATACGCTGTACAGGAAGCTCGATTGCGCTGAAGAAACTTCTGTGCATTTTTTACTTGTTTACCTTCCTTTTTAATAGATGATCCAAATCTCTTAACAGTATTTTGCACTCTGCTACATTCTTGTTTCACTTATTCAGTAACTCACTTCTTTCATCCTACCATCATCCATTTATATATATATATATATATATATATATATATATATATATATATATATATATATATATATATATATATATATACATATATATTATAATATATATATATATATATATATATATATATATATATATATATATATATATATATATATATATATATATACATATGTATGTGTGTCTGTGTTTGATTAAGGAGCTGAAAAACAGCCACGAAATCATCAACAGCACCAAGTCGAGGAGAGGTCGGGTGAAACTAATTTCTTGCATGAAGAAAACATTGATGAGTGGTCACACTTGGTGGCCCACATGACTGAGAATGGCAACAAAAAGTACACATTTGACGATCGTTCTCCAGATAAAGATTAGATGTGGATCAAATGCGAGAGAAAATGTGACACGAGAGAGAGAGAAAACTAAGAAAAAAGAACGGAAAGAAATATATATTCTGCTAGAGGGAACTTAGCTGGAGAGAGAGAGAGAGAGAGAGAGAGAGAGAGAGAGAGAGAGAGTAAAACCGAAATTACCAAGTTTAGTCTCTTATTATTATTATTATTATTATTATTATTATTATTATTATTATTATTATTATTAGATTAAACTTAAAAGCCGAGAAAACACACACGGAAAAAAAATCGTTCTCAAATCACATTCTGACCAAAACTCCTGTGGCAATACTCTTTTTAAAGATTACCTGTTAGAAGGGACTTCTCCTTCCTTCAGCAAATTTTAAAAAATGGAACTTCAGAAAATAAACTAATCCGGGATAGAATAAATACTGGAGAACACCGTCAGATATTTATTCCCGAATGCGAATCTACAGTGCTGCCTTCACAGTTCACAGAACTAGAATGAGTTGGAAAGGAAGACACAAAGTACAATAAACGTATGACATCAGTTTGTAAAAAACAATATAATCTATAAATAACTATTATGCGTTACTGTAACAATCATTATACATTTACCCATCTTAATGACAGTTGAGCCTGCTAACTCGTTATATAAAAACTGTTTTCTATTCTTTTTTTTATTTACACATTTTTCAGTCCTATCAATGTACAGTAAATGCAAACACAATATAAAAGCTTCCATACCTGTCGTACAAAACGTAATATCCTCTATCTTTCTGATTGGTCGTTATGCTTATGAAGAAAGCGACGATTTCTCCACCATAGCTTTCCGGCCGGAATTATTCTAACTTGGTAGCTCACGTTCAGTAGACTGACCTTTACAATTTCGCCCTTCTTGTACAGTTCTTTTGTAATGTGGTTTCAGAAGCGGACGTGATCTCCTATAGCGAACTCTTGCAGGTCTTTGTCATTTTCATTATATTTTGCTGTAACCCTCTCAACAATGTTTTTCCTTCTTACTAATTCTTCATCATCTTTGTTCTCCGACATCAATGCAGATCTAAGGTTTCTTCCAAATTCAACTTGGTTCGACGATCTTACAACCAGTCGTGGTGTATTCCTTAATTCTAATATCGCCTCATGACAAGTTTCATTCATCTTTGAGTTCTCAAGTGTTTTCAACACAGTTCTTTATTCTCTTCACGAGCATCTGTATGTCCGTTGCTACTTGTGCTATGGGTGAACTTGGTCCCCATTCAATACCTTTCCTCCCTAGGAACTTCTGAAATTCCACTGTGGTCCAATAGGTTGGTTGAAACACTTTTAAAATGGTCTGCTGGGTAAGGGTCTGATTCCAAAATTTCTTTTCCCAAACTTAGAGGATAATGTTGGAATGCTTCACGTTTTTCTAATAGTTGTGTTATATCATTTGTAATTCCTGGCCAATACACACACGTCCATGAGCACTATTCGGCCCTTGTATTTTGGAATTACAAGTCCATGTCCATACAGAACAAGGTCATCATCAACTGCTAATTCCTGTTGGATAGCTTTGAACTGCTTCACAACTGCTGATGCATTTTCAGATCCAACAGAACCATGCTTGTCAGCATCAACAAGCTCCATATAATCGGTATCACGTCTGGCAGCTTCCCGCAAACTTCCGAAAACAAGATCAATAATTCTGTCATCATCCTCTAGAAAGCTAACATTTAATGTACAAATTCTCACTATCAATGTAGTGTGCAGGAGTATATCATCCTCAACTTGTTCTGGGTCTTCAATCATTGCACGACTAAGACAATCAGCAATGGCATACTCCTTCCTCTCTCTCCATTCAACTTTAAATTGAAATTGGCTTTGAAGTTCTGCTTTCCATTTCTGTAATTTAACATTTTCCGTTTGAGCCATAGAATAACTGTTAAAAAGTGGTAAAATGTGTCGATGATCCATGACAACTATGAAGTATGGGATCCTAGAGAGATAAAGTCTGGACTTTTTAATTGCTTATAGCATAATGCATGTAGCCTTCAGTTTGCTTGGGTCTACTTCCGTGCCTTTTTCAAACAAAACAAATCCAGAAAACTGCACAGAACTTTGGGGAAACTTAAACTTCTTCAGGTTGAAACTAATAAAATTGCTCAACACATTGATTTAAAAATGCTCATACATCACTCATATAAGCATCATGCGTCCGACATCATCCACAACCTTATGGGTTCTTTCTAAGCCACCAATAGTGGTCTCCTCTAAAGTTACAGTTATCACCAGTGGTAATAAAACCTCTGGTGCTCTCTTATATCTAAATCTTCCCCAAGGCATCAGGAAGGTTGTAAAATCCCTCGTTTCTTTGTGTAATTCTACCTGCCAGTATCCTTGAATACCATCACAAACTGTAAAGAATTTAGCACCATGACCAGTTTCATTTACAACCATCCTGAGATATCTTTGCATCATGTACCCTTCAGTTTAGCTTCATCAGATCAACTGTCATTCTGATACCTCCTTTATGCTTAGGTACAACTATAACTGGATGACGCCATTAGGTATGCCTATCCCCAACCCGTTCATGACATCCTGTTGAATCTTTTCATGGAGCTCCCTTTTCACTGCTTCTCACACTGGGTAATTCACTGGTCTGGCAGCATAAATAGCAATGGGTTTCGCATCATCCTTGATGTTTATCTTCATTGGTGCACCTTTCAACACTTTTAATTTCCCAGTGATTTGGAAAACCTCTGGATATTCTTTCATTAACAGGCATTTTCCCTGCTCTATGTCGTCATCAGTTTCTGTTACTCCTACTAGTTCTTCAACTTCAGATACATTATGCCCAGGTGATTTCACCAAAGGAAATAAGAAGCCTTCATGCCCAATTCCAAGATTTTTACATACCTGGAGGGATGTGTACATGTCATCTCTTCTTATGTTATAAAAAAAATTACATTTTCAGTGCATTCATACCCGATACATTTCAGGATCAATTCAATCTGGCCTACTACAGCCAATGACTATCCATTACCACTTCCAAGTTTCTCAACAGTCTCAAAGATCCTCCTCCTTTAGCTTTAAACCAGACATCACCTGTCTGCCAGCAACTATCAATTCAGCTCCTGTATTAGCAACAACAAATTTATTTCTTAAATAAGCCTTTCCTGGAAGGTAAAGATAAGCAGGTAACACCAGACTTCTTTCCAAAAAAGCTTGAAATGTCAGCAATCTTACTTGCATTTCCAGACTTCTCTGTAAGATTTATTAAACCTTTACTCAGCTTTTCACAAGCCCTACTGTAGTGTCTGCATTATCTACATTGTAGCACAATTTGCCTTCAACTGGACAGGATATACCATTTAAAGGAATACTAAGTCTACACTTGCGACACGATTTTCTGTTCTACCGTGTGTTTTGAAGTTTCAAAATTTGTGCTTCCATTCCTGTTCTGACCTCTCACAGAACGTTGTTTTTTTAGCATTAATTAATTAATTAAGGGTGGCATTTTACATAATTTCACATAATTCCAATTTAGCGCAAGTTAGTTTATGCACAACTAAGCCCTGAGACATTTATAAACAAAGAATTTCACTGTCAAGGGAAATTATTCCAGTTTTCTATCATGGGTGGCCATCTTGTGCCATCTACCTTATGTGTCTGCAATGCTGTAGCCAGGCCAAGTGAGTGGTACTGACTGGGAGACTGTTTTGTGGTGACAGACTATCCTTGACCTCTGGCAGTGCGTGGGCCACACTGATTCTCGAAGGCAGGTGCTACCTGCTTCTCCATTGTGAGTGGGAGAAGGGTGATCAAGCTTACATACCAAATAAAATATTTTTTTCAAGGGGTCAATGAAGATTCCTCTGACATTGTACATGTCAACAAAATATATGACATAGTCAGATCCTTGAAAAGGGCTTTAATCACTTCTACAGGATATTGATATCTTCTGCAATTTTTGGCCTGCATGAGGGCAAGATCCTTCAATTACAAAGGACTGGTTCAAGTTCTTTCCAAGTCACAATGCCATTCCTGGAGCAATGAGGTAATCATTTGTCAAAATTTTAACAAATTGTTAGAGCAAGTTGACTGAGTAGGATGAGAAATCATCCTAGCCTAAGATGGGAGCAAGATCTATCGTTCTGCCATGTAGTAATTTCAGAGGCAGCATAGGGCCTTTGGGTAAATCATCCCAACATAGATGAGCAGATGACAGCTGATGCTATTTTCTACTTCCACAATGATGCTTGTTGATTCCAGAAAAAAAAGATTTCTCTTGATTATGACCTTAAGGAGATGTGCTTTTGCTAGTATAATGATAAACTCATAACACAAGCCCATCCCTATTTCATAAGGCATAATGATCTGCCATGAGGGATGACATTTCATCAGTTAATGAACTTCCAACTCTTGACTGATCAGAAGGTTACTTGCATTAATGAATTCTGGCATATTATTTTATATGAAAATCCATGGTAAGTTATGAAGGGCCATGAACTGTCTTAGAAGACCAAAATTCTCTACCTATAAGAGTTTCGCATAAACCGTGCCACAGCCCTTGTGGCAGTGCATGTAAAATATATATTTAAATCCTTCCATCCCTTCACCTGAAAAAGCAATTTTATCCACATAGTCTACTTCCATGAAAGAGAAGAGTGTCATGTAGTTGACCACATTCCTTCGGTGGATAAGAAGATCTTCTCACAAAGAAAACAGCTCATTATCTTTTTGACAGACTGTGGTAGCTATTTGAGGTGATGCCATGACTGCTTTGATACTTAAGACTGTTTTCAGGGCCTCATGACACAGGAAGGGAAGGAGCAATCTAATACAATTATGGCACCTGATTTCCTCAAGATCAGATGAGGAAAAATGTCCCATGCCTTATGGAGGCACCAGAAGCATAATTCTAATTCAGAGACCTATTTGTTTCTGCTCTCTTGAATGCCACAGGCCTGGAATGCCTTGCCATTATGGGACCCATTGGAAAAATAACTTGAAGGGGGCTCTGTGCCACATTTCTTCTCACTGCCTGTTCCTTTTGGTTCCTTGGTAAGTTTGAGAATGAACATGAATGCATTAGAACAAATGAGGCGCCCAGCGGAGCAAGGGCACAAGCATCATTTTTTTTTTACAGACTGAGAAAACTGTATTTAAAGTTTTTCAAACATCAATATCTTTGAGACCAACCATTCGATTTTAATCTAGTTTTCACCATTTTAAAGGAAATTTATCCCTGCACCATATATCCAAAAATTATGTTATACTTCAGGTACAGCATAAAATGTAAGGTAAAGCTGAGTGTGCCAGCTTGTTAATTTGCTTGGTTATATTGATTTTTGCAGTTGAATATACTTTTTTTGGCCATCTCTTAATTATTGACATTACAATACATAAGAATAAATGTTATAATTAGTAAAAAAAAAAAAGTCATGTTAAACACCAAAAAACATAAACAAGCTCAACATAAAAAAAAAGGTAAATACACATTTAAAGATTTCAAACATCAATCTCTTTGAAACCAACCATACGATTTTAATCTAGTTTTCAGCATTATAAAGGGAATTTATCCCTGTGTCATATATCCAAAAATTATGGCATTATTTTATGTTATACTTAAGCAATAGCATAAAATATAAGGTAAAGTAGTGTGCCGGCTTGTTAGTTTGCTTGATTATAATGATTTTTGCAGCTGAATTTACTTTCTTTGGCCATCCCTTAATTCACTTTCACTAATAACGATCTCTTGGTGATCACTATTATCAACAACATCAGCCATAGCTGTTACACTATTGAATTACTACGAAAATACTCGTGCAAAGTAAAAAAAAATAACAGAGCACCACGAGTGAGACTACCCCCTGTGCATACCACCCCGTGTTTAAAGGGACAAATGGAGATGCGCCCTTGCGCAAGGGAGTCTGTTGGCCAAAGTTTCTATATTCTGTAAGGGTGAAAAAGTGCTTGTGTTCAGTGGCGTATTAGACCATAATGTTTCAAGCCTCAGGTCACATATGAAGTACTGATGTATAGAGGAAAGCCTGTGGAAAAATGTTGTACTGACAACTATTTTGGCTGCAGAAGTGCTTACGCCCTTGCTCCACTGTGCGCCTCAAATATGGCTCAGGTAGTGAGAACCCACTATTGACATT
Source organism: Macrobrachium rosenbergii (assembly GCF_040412425.1). Taxonomy (NCBI): domain Eukaryota; kingdom Metazoa; phylum Arthropoda; class Malacostraca; order Decapoda; family Palaemonidae; genus Macrobrachium; species Macrobrachium rosenbergii. The sequence continues at coordinate 42,373,025 of NC_089784.1, forward strand.
AAGAAAGTAACAATTATGGTTGTTTTTGTGTGAGTTGCTAGTGCTGACTACTGTTAAGATGAGAAGGAAGTCATTGCCGAGTTATTTGAGAAACTTTCTCTATGATTTGTCACAGTTGTATGTACCCTTTCCTTATTTGGTCCAAAGAGGGATTGCAGGTGTTGAATGCATAAGAAAGGAAATCAGTGTCTCCTGTGGTAGGAAGCTATTATTGCAGTACTCATGAGCTGGATCAAAGGACGTTTTGTTGACAACTGGTAATGGCTGGCCAGTTTGGCAATGCCAAAATTAGAAATTCAGTCCCTTATGCTTGTGCTTGGGATGAAGAGGCTCAAAAGTTGCCATTTAAAATGAACCTTTAGTCTGTTACAATGTCGAGACTGAAAAACATTCCCTAGGAGTTATGCTTCAATCGCCCTAATAAATGAGTAATTTTGATGACATTTGAAACACTTTCTCAGCCATAAATTGTAGCCCTAAATGCTGCTTAGAAACCTGTCCATTTTTTAAACCATGCTGGTGAAGATGGGAATGATCTTTGGTAGCATTAGGGAAGTAGTGTTTGTACAATGCCTCCATGTTGGTAATATGGCATCTGATGGGGGTACTAGTACCCTGTAAGACATGATGAGCCATCCTCTCCTTCAGCAGCACTAGAAAGGTGTGGGCCTTTAGACAAAAAACTTGTCTATGGTAGTAACAAGTGTTATACACCTCTTTACCTTCTAAAACTTTAGGACTTGCTTTGGCTCTTCAGTCTTGTGGCTACAGTAAGAGGATGGGAAGCACTCTCCATTCTGTAAGAAATGATTTTTAAACTTTTGGAGTGGCTCAGTCAAATCTGTTACTTCCTTGTGGACTTTTACCAAGATTACTATCCATCTGGGGCTAGACGGGAACCATGGACTAGTAATTATATAACTAACTGTTGGTTTTCCCCTCCTACCTGGATGAGACTACTCGACATGGCCGTTAATCCTTCACTTTTTGCCTTAAACTGTTTATCCCCCAATGAATTTCAACTTGGTCTGGCACATGTAATCTACAACAAAAACTTAGAATAAAGGAATGAAAAATAGATACTAAAGAGAAAAGAAGAAAATACCGGAGAACACAAAACGCAAATTATAAGAAATTTACCAGAATTTCAAATGAACAGCACCAAGTGGAACTGCAATATTCATCTCTACATAACAAAACACAACCTGTATCTAAAAACGTTTTTCTATAAGTTGTGTGTGTGTGTGTGTGTGTGTGTGTGTGTGTGTGAGAGAGAGAGAGAGAGAGAGAGAGAGAGAGAGAGAGAGAGAGAGAGAGAGGGGGGGGGGAACAACCTGTGGTCAGAGTTAACAGACTATAAATCCAAGAGGGCTCTAAAGGGAAATCAGGCAGCAGAGAGGGAGACAAGTACAGAAAATGTGATTAAAATATAAATATGAGTGGATAGAAAATAAAACTGATACACCTGAATTCAAGAGACGCCAGCAGAAAGCATTTGGAGATCAAAAAATTCCATAACAGCACTATATCAACTATTCCACATTTAAATTGTAGTCAAGATAAAACTCCTAGAACACTGAATAGTATTAAACCTGATACTAGGAAATGACACTGTTTGCAGCAGCAGGCTGCTGCACCACTGGCTTCAAAATAAGTATGAATGCACTAGAATTACAGTATAACTTGATTTCGACTTAACCTCACTTAAGATCTTTGACATTCTGAGGTACATTATAGCATTTGTAATTTCTTTTCAAAATCCCCTTAATGTCTTAATTTTAGATGCTTGTATTATTGATTGATGTAAAATTAATTTGAAAACTGATCGCTGTTCTACAAATATTCACACCAACAAAAGTTTTAAGTGTTTATTAAACATTTTCATTTCTTAGTTCTGAAGTGATATTAAAATGATAAAGAGAAACTGATACTTTAAAGTAAAACTCGAAAAAAGGAAAACAATTGTCCCTTCTCAGGCATCCAGACAATTTTTCATCATCATTTCAGAACGACTGAAGCTTTATTTATCATCACTATTCCTTCTCCCTATCTCTGTTTTTTTTTTCTTATTTTCACAGGAACAGCGTTTTTAGCCTTTATTCCGATGAACGAGGTGGCCTACACGGCGTGTGGCGTCTGCCCTTTTGACACTGGCAGTAATCCCCCTTGCCAGGGACTTTCCTCATTCTAGCACCTAAGATTCCGCTCTCTCTCTCTCTCTCTCTCTCTCTCTCTCTCTCTCTCTCTCTCTCTCTCTCTCTCTCTCCCTTTTTCCATGATTTTACTACTTATATCTTTGATCTTCTAGCTCATTGGCACCGGCCATGTAGCGATACATATATGCATAATATCTCAACACACCATCCCTTTCAACGCTCACCACATAACAAGCTATCCAAAAAAAGCGCAAAGAATTCGAGAAGTTAAGAGGGCATTGTGGCTATTAGAATTACATGTGTCTGGTAAAAGTGACCAGTAGATCCTACATATATATTTCAGCCTAAAACGCAATAAAAACGATTGCCCACTTGGCTACGATGGTGAGGATGGGTCTATTCCAGCTCTAATAAATATATCTGAAAACGACAGGTATATATATATGTACGACAGGTAATAGACTTTTATCCTTCTCGTGGTCAGGTCGGCAACGTGACCTCCTTGTGGTTAAGGTGACCCGGTTCGTCTCCCCGCGACCTGCAAATCACAAGTTTCTTCAATTTCTTGTGTTTGGATGTCATGCCTTCGTAGTTACAAGCATATCCAAAAAAAGCGCGAAGAATTCGAGAAGTTAAGAGGGCATTGTGGCTATTAGAATTACATATGTGTCTGGTAAAAGTGACCAGTGGATTCTACATATATATATATAATATATATATATATATATATATATATATATATATATATATATATATATAGAAATAATGAATACATGAGAACATGTTTCACATGAATAAATCCCTGACTCACACCAGCAATGAACCTGTCTCCCAAGTGACAGGCAAAGGCTGCACTGACCCAGCTGCCAAAGTCATAAAAGAAGCTGGAACTTAAGTACACTGTACCTGAGGTTTTACATGGGTAGGCCTCTGAAGCCTCATCTACCAGCAAGTTTTACCCAATTTCCCAACCCATCAGCGATTCAATCAGTACCATTTCTTTTGCATCACCCCTTCATGGTGAAATCTAATAGAAATAATGAATACACGAGAACGTTTCACAGAAATAAATTTCACACTCGCACCAGGAACGAACCCTGGTCTCCTGAATGACAGGCCAAGGCAGTACGACTCTATTACCAATGTCATAAAAGAAGATGGAACCTACTGTAAGTACATTGTACAAGAGTTTTTTATGGCAGGCTTCTGATTCCTAACATACTAACAAATTTTACCCAATCTCCCGACCCATTAGCAACTTAGTCGGTGCCATTTCATTCGAATTACCCCTTCAGCATGGGACATGATGGAAATAATGAACACTTGAGAACATTTTCACAGAAATAAATTTCTGACTTACACCAGGAATGAATTTCGGTTTCCCGAGTAACAGGCCAAGGGCAGTACCGACTCAACTACCGACGTCATAAACGAAGTTGGAACATACGTACACCATACCAGAGG
>NC_089784.1:42381644-42401644 GCF_040412425.1 Macrobrachium rosenbergii
ATATATATATATATAAAAAAAAAAAAATATATATATATATATATATATATATATATATATATATATATATATATATATATATATATATATATATATATATATATATACATTAATCAAACATAGCAATTGTTTCACAAAAATAAATTTCTGAGTCACACTGAGACCGCATCCGGCCTCTCAAATGAAAAGCCAGGGCGCTATTGTGGGCCTGTTATTTGACTGACCGGGGTTCGATCCCGATGTAAGTCGGAAATTTATATATATATTCGTATGCGAGTGTGCTTTAATGGCAGTCTTTCTTTCATTTTCTTCAAGTGCTAAAGCACATGTGGCCTCCATAATTTACAGTCGTCTTGGGTATGAATAAATACAGCACCATTGTAGCAGTTTTAACTATTCTTTCAATTTTTCACGTACGTACGTATGTATGTATGTTTGTATGTATGTATGTATGTATGTATGTATGTATGTATGTATATATATATATATATATATATATATATATATATATATATATATATATATATATATATATATATATATATATATATATATATATATATATATATATATATATATATATATATATATATATATATATATATGATATATATAAAAAATTAATGCTGAAAACTGATTCACCTAATGTATTCTAAAAATGAATGCTTAAAACTGAATTGCTGAGATATTCTGAGTATATTTACAGGTTGCTGAGATATTCTCTCTCTCTCTCTCTCTCCTACGCAGCCACAGCATACTTCAGTCTTTCCCTCCCTCGTTCTCCCATCCCAACTTCTCATCTCGTGGGATTACTTCGGAGCTTATCCTTGAAAGCGTGCCGCGGATACTGCCTCCCTGGCGGTGTAAAGGGTCTTCTAGGATGCAGATGTTGGCAAAATCGAACCACTACTTCAAGAAGGAGACTTGGAATCCGGTACGCAAAAGGTCACCGATCAATTAATGTCAAAGACAAGTAGGAAATACGTAAAAGGTATAAGGATGTAATAGAAGTAAGCATAAATACATTCTTATAAATAAATATGCATGCATATTCATAATTAAGTTTGAACATCCGTTACATTTTCATTACTATGCACGTATATAGAAACTTATACACATATACACAAAATTATATATTTACATATACAGTATATACATATATATAATATATATTATATTATACATATATATATATATATATATATATATATATATATATATATATATATATATATATATATATATATATATATATATATGTAGTGTGTGTAATTAAAATCTCCCATGGGGGTAAGCTATACCCAGAGACTTCGACATTAAGTAATAATTACATATATATATATATATATATATATATATATATATATATATATATATATATATATATATATATATATATGATCGAATCACGTTAACAACCTTCTTCATGATTTGATAGACAGAATGGGGATTCGAATCCTGATACGGAGGTCAGAATTTCTCCATCTCGTACTTCTTATGTAACCTAAGCTTTGTAGTGACAAGCGTATCCAAGAAGAGTGCGAACAAATCGAGAAGTTATGAGGGCATTGTGGTTATTAAAATTACGTATGCATCAGATAAAATAGTGACCACATACACACACACACATATATATATATATATATATATATATATATATATATATATATATATATATATATATATATATATATATATATATATATATATATATATATATATCAGCAAAGATGGGTTCTCAAGCTGAGTAGAGCATGGTTCATCTTGTTTTTGCTAGGTCTGTGGATCACTCCAGTCCAACCAGGCGTAATTGAATGCCAGTACCTGCTGGGGTCAGGAAAAGTGGAGATGGACTTGCGACCTCATCCTTAAAGACTAGCTGAGGCCGGAAGGCTGTACCATTCTGGCACCGTCCTGCCTAAAGGATGAAAAATGGTGTAACCCAACAAATAAAACGAATGTGCATAAAAGTTAGCATATTTATGGGAGCAGCACATTAGAATAATAATAATAATAATAATAATATGGTAGCCTTAAAATCATATCAACAAAGATATTAATAAAAGTTCGCATGACTGGTCATGACTTTAGTGTTCCTTTTGAATGTTTGTTATCTGAGTATAGGCCGCTCGTTGCTGAGTCTCTTACAACAGATATAATTATCATTAGTGGCTGTTAGACTTTCCAGGGCAATGGACCCACCCCCAGATTTATTTACTGAACAGTTTTTTAAAGTTACATACTATGCATTTATATTCTAGGTGTCACTCTTGACTGCAAATTCACTTTTAAAGAACATATCCGATCTATCTCTTCTTCAGTTGCACAAACAAATCTGTATGCTGCGTCTTCCAGAATTTTTGGAGACCTGTCTTCCTTTCATAAGGAAATGTTTCAGTTTTGTCATTCTTTCATGTTTTGAATATCGTTCGTCTTTAGGATTCAGCCGTTGACCTTCATCTCAAAATGTAGGATAAAACTTTATTTCTATTAAATTCCTTATCCTGATCTTGATATTAATCTCTGGCACCATCGCTCAATTAACCCATAGTGCACACTACGAAATATTTCATAATTCTGATTGTTCTTTGCATCTAGACCTTCCCAGAAATTACTAGTTTTGTTTTTCCTCTGTGAGATTCAATACCAACTAGTTCCCTAACGGTTCTGATCCTGCTGTGACCAAATTGTGGAATGATCTACCTAATCCTGTGGATAAATCGTTAGAACTTTAGAAGTTCAAACTTCGGACAAGTGCTGTATTGTTGCTCAAGCCTATATGAGTTTCTCTTGATCGGCTACTTGTCACTGGCCTCAATTATTTAACTTTCTTATTTACCTCATTTGTTGTTTACATTGTTTTTTGTCATTTCTCTTTCAAAATTTATTCTTCACTTCTCAGTTTCCTTTTCTGTCTGGACTACTTTCAATATTAGGGGTTTCAGTCTGGTTTGTAATAATAAAAATAATGTTAAGATGACAGTACCAATAAAAAAGTTGAGTAATCAATGAAACACAACATTTCCCTAAAGGCATCCATTATGAGAATAAAAAAATCGTTATTAAGCAATTCTTGTTTTCCCATCTTTCCCATAATTTAGATTTAGATTCACAAATAACGATGTTTTGGACTTGCAGGTTGGGGCTATTTCTTAGTCTTTCGATCAGACTGGACATAGTAAGGCGTTTCAGAATATGTTCTTATGACCTTATGGTTTGAAGAAGGTGATGTAGACAGAAGCATGTCAGCTCATTAAAAAATTGTTTCAAGTGAGTACTATGTTGTTGTTCATGTAGGCAATCACTTTCATTCCGTTAAAAAGAGATTGGTTCCATAAGAAAGCTAAGTGCCTATTGGAGGACCTGCTATGATATGTTCCTGGCTGACATTGATGAAGTTGAAAAGGCTCTGTGGTGTTCATGGGCTGAATCAGGGTTGGCAAGATCATGTCGGCAATGGAGAGCTTCTTGAAATCTGTGATGCCTTTGAAGTTTTTGCAGAATACATTTAAGGAGATTAAGTTACTGGAAAAGCCAGGTAACCCTACTGCATACAAGATCATGGAAAATAAGTGGGTTTGAACCTATAAGATCCCTGATGATGTCATCTAGGATCACTAAAAATTAAACAAAATTCGTTAATAAAGGGACATTTTCCTCTTAGCTTTCTGGCTAGGAGCTTCCCAATTAGAGTATCAGGTTTCAGTTCTGTATGAAAAAAGTGACAATTTCCTTCTCTTTCTGGTTTGAGTTCAACAGCTAGTATTCTCATCACGATCATCAGCCACTGGAGACGAGGAAGAGTGGGATTCAGGTTCGAAAAACTCTTGGGAGTCAAGTTTCATACTAGAGATCCCCCCCACCAACTCTCCTCTACCGGAGGTAATGAAGAGAGGGAAGTGGTCAAGGTTTCTTCTGTTGCATCCAACACATCTGCTAGTGACGAGGGACTGTCATTCGCCATGATATGTTACATATTCTTACAAAAAGACAAGTACTTTGGTGGTCATTCTTGGGTGATGAAGTTGGGTAGCAGGTTTTTGAATGCTATATTTGTAACGCTGATTCTCTCGTTACAGAAGGCTGCACTTACAGATTCTTCAACCGATTCCATGTCAGGAATGTTTGACATATATTATACAAAATGGTACTCTATTATATAAACAATTGTCCAAAGCAGGACATGAATAGGAAACACAGAGGTCATCAAGAGCCTGGGTCCCCAAGGCAACGTTTGGAGTTTGGTTGGACAACATTTCGCCGTAAAGGATAGCATTGTCTACAGCGACAGAAACCCTGTTTAACGTTAAAACGATGGAGCGCTTTCCTACAAACCCATACCCCACGTGTGATATTATGAGAATGGTCGGCAAATTGCAAATCACGGGGAATATACCATAAAATGATATGAGTTTCAAGATGAGCAAAACAATCTAGTGTATTGATTGAGTTGTTATAGCAAAGGACAAATTTTGTAGTAAATTTAACTGAACAGTAAAGCAAAAGTTAATGCATTTACTCCGATTACAAAAAAAGGAAGACTATGCATTTCAAAACTTTTAAAAGACTTTTATGTAAGGATACTACTATTTATTTGTGCCTGGTACTAAACACTTCCGATTCAACACCAGTAAACATAGTTTAGCTGCTAGAAAAAATAAATAAGTAATGAATGCATGGATAAAAATCCAGTCTACAACTTTACCGCTGTAACTTTTTATATCATGTAATTGCCTTTGATCTATATTTTTAATCTTATATTCCTACAGAAATATGAAATTAGGATTCATTTTCGTTGCAGCTGTAAACATAAAAGGGCGAGACGCACAGCAGGTCTTCTTTTACAATGCCCACGCCTCATTAATCTCGTAAAATTCGAACATGGGCCCTTGGTTTAGACAGTAGATTTGACCGTCCGGTTATCAAGATAGCTGAATAGTCAAGTCGACCGTCTATTCCCGTAAATAAACCGTAGGCCCAGGTTCGAATTCTGGAAAGAGCAGAGGCACCTATCAATTTCCTTCAGGTATAAGTTATTCCCAAGGCCTAGCTGCTTAATCTTTGATCTTTATATATATGTATGTATGTATTATATATATATATATATATATATATATATATATATATATATATATATATATATATATATATATATATATATATATATATATATATATATATATATATATATATATATATATATATACATACATACATATATATATATATACATACATACACACATACATACATACATATGTGTGTGTCTCTCTCTGTGGCCTAATATTCTGAAATGCCAAAAAGTTACTTTCTACCAGATACACTTGTATCTTTAACAACCAGAGTGTCCTCTTAACTTCTCGAATTCTTTATACTTTTTGGATATGCTTATTACTACGAAGCCTGAGATCCAAATGAAAGAATATGAAGATAATACGACTTCCATGGCAGAACTAGGACCCGCATCACGGGTATCAGAACGGGGTCCTGTTACTCAAGGTCCAAAGAATGGGAGATCAACCCACCAGAGGGACACAATTTGTCGCTACCTGCGCATCCAGGAATATGACGTCAGAATAGACCACCAGGCCTTGTTTATCCCAGATCAGGCTACTGACTCCCCATTCGTTTACAAACTAGGCTGGTGACTGGCTGGAAAACATTTTGTACTTTCCTATTTTTATTAGATTAGTAGGTCTTGTGTCTTATCGTGGTGGCACTGCTGTCATTCAACAAAATGCTAAAATACTGCACTGTGTACGGCTTTTCATCGAATTTGGAAAAAACGAAGTGATAATGTTAGTTTTGACTGCTTCCCTCAGAATGAAAAATTAAAACATTTCTTCGTATTATCTACCATGTTGGACTTGATGGTTTTATTTAGCATTTCTTGCTACTGTCTACCGTATTTGACTTACGAGTTTTATTCAACATTTCCTCTTATATTCTACCATATCTGACCTTATGAGTTTTTTTCAATATTTCTTCCTACTATCTGCCATATTGAACCTTATGAGTATTATTTAACATTACTTCCTACAGTCTACCGTAATTTCTTCCTATTACCTAACCATGTCTGAAAGGTAGTTCACCAGGATATCATTTTACTATTAGTTGTTGTTGTGTGTAAACGATCTTATTCAAAATTCATCATGAAAGCAACAACTTAACCACGACAGGACAATCCATATAGAACAACCACGACACACTGTAAAATATTTAAAGAAACTCTAAAGATGAAAAAACTGTTTTAGGCACGGAAGCGCACGCCACCCCCTGTTTTAAAACAACTCCAAACGACCTCATTACCAACGATGATGATTTAGTAGCGAAACGACTGCCAAATCACTGGAGTACTTTGGGAGCAAGGGTTTATTTGAGGACATGCACTGGCAAGCTGTAAGTCATTTCATACCCCTAACTAATTCTTGGTTTGACTTATTTAATTCTCGAGTCCCTTACGACGAGACACCGACAAGAAATGCATTTGAATTTAACTTGCAAACAAAAAACTAAGTACTGGATAGCATGATGGACGCTGTATCACCCACGAGGGTCTGCAGAAAGAAAAGGGCTTCACCAGTTTCAGGAAGGCTTGGTCATCTCTTCCCAGTCTTTGCCTAAATTGCCTGACAAGGTCAAAACAAAATTTCATATTTCATGCATATCAGCTTACATGCTAAATCAGGGAGGCCTAGAACATACCCTGTGTCAGTTAAGCTTCGGGTTAGATTACATCTAAGGAAAAAATAGCTCCCTCATAGGCTCAAATTGTAATACTGATGGCAGTTGTGATGTCAATAATGTATCATCTGCTTGTTTTTCTTATCTCGCTGTTAAAGATAATGAATCTCTTCAACAAAAATTAAGTCTATTAGCAATATTATTTTGCTTACCAAACAACTGGGATTCTGTTGGGGAAGGAAATGACATCACATGCACCACGGACCTAAGGTCCAGTGATTGGGGAGAAGAAGGTCAGGAATACTTTGGAGGCTTCATTGTTCATAAATTTTCTGAATATTGGCTCCTTGGATAATGCAATAAGCAGAACAGAGGGAAAGTAAAAAAAAAACCATCTAAGACATTTTCGGAACAATTAAAAACCATGGAAAATATGTTCAAATTATACCATGGCTATAAAAGGACTAAAACCCGGGTAGTGGTGCTATCAAAAAGCTATCTACTTATATTGGACACTTTATCTCTTTGCTGAATGATGTAATTACTTACCTTGTTCGTTGTAGTACTTTTTTCAGGCTACGCATTTTGAACAGAAATTACCTCCTCCAGGAAAATGGCAAATAAGCTGCAAAAACTGTACATCTATCCATGTGGGAATGAGTGAAATGCAAATATAGTTTTTTAAAGTATGCACGTGTGTGTAGTTGGAATATTTTGTGTAGTTTTGAAACAAAATCTGTAATCATATATTTGCAAATATTATATATATATAAATATATATATATATATATATATATATATATATATATATATATATATATATATAAATGTATATATTATATATATATATATAAATGTGTGTGGCATGCTCAAGCATAACTCTGGGATGCAATGAGCAATTTCAACCAAACTTGGTATCTGGGAAAGAATACTTTGTGGGTAAGACATCACTGGCACCAAAGGGGTGGGGGTGGGAAAGTGGTGACATGTAATAATAACTGAAAACGACAGATATTAGTGTCTAATCCATAGTTTTTGAGGTCGCTGAGATGAATAGTGACACTCCCAATGCCCTTTAAGCCCAAGTTCAGCCCCAATAGGTATGGGGAGTGAGAAGGGGTGAAATATAAAATGTCAAAAATGCTGGGCAATGTAACTGAAGCAACTATCTTAATGAGAGAGAGAGAGAGAGAGAGAGAGAGAGAGAGAGAGAGAGAGTTTATCAGTTGTCATTCAGTTTTCCTGGGCAGTGCTGTGTTGGTAAGCTAGAGTGTGTGTTTGTGTATAATAAATATATATATATATATTTATATATACATATATATATATATATACATATATATATTATATATATAAAAATATATACATATATATATATATATATATATATATATATATATATATATATATATATATATATATATATATATATATATATATATATATATATATATATATATATATATATATATATATATATATATATATATAAAATGCTAACAACGACTGCGTAAACTCAGCAAGGGAAAAGTATGCGATTCAAAGCGAATGATTTGAGGAGAGAAATTATCTGTGCCTGGTTGGGTTTAGAGAATACCAGTGCGTGTTTATACTGAGTGAAAAGTTACGCAGCAGGGAAAGAGATGACGTTGATGATATCGCGTTCCGAAAGCAATTGAGAATGGAAAAGTCTTCTCGAAATCTGTTTGGAAAGGGATTAAATCTACTTGGGAGAGAAAACTGATGAGGAAGAGAGTTTGTTACGAAGAGCAAATTTATCTATTGAGCCCTTTCTCGGTGTTCCTCTGCTCCTCTCTTAATGTCCTTCCAAATTCTAATTTCTTTTCACCAACCTTCGTCCTCCATTCTTTTCACACGATCTAATGAGTTTTTGTGTCACCTCTAATGACCTTTCTATCAAATTCCAACGACATATTTCCTGGTATACTAGGTTATGGAAAGCCTATATAATTCTTCAATTGCCATCTGTCAATTTTACGTCATTCATTTCAACGCTTACTCTTCACATCCATTCTTTAAGCAAATTTACAAACCAAAAGTTAATTAATCACACACCACAGAATTTCACAAAATCATTTGCATTCCTATTAAATAAACCAAAGCCAGCCAATCAGTTACACTACTGTAGCACCACTGCATCATAGAATTTCATTTTTAACACCATTAATTACTGATCTCCTACCTTTCTTTAACCTCGTAATTACTCGACTACCAATCTCGACAGTCACCTCCTAAAGTATCCTCAAACTAACATTCACCCCTTCTTCTCTTGCACTGTTCAGTTTTGCCTCTCTTCTTCTTTCACAAGCGACTATCCCCAAAATACTTACAGTACTTCATCAACCCGGAAGTACATTCATTCTTTTCCATTTGCTAATAACCTGTCCCTCTGGATTTACTTTGCTGTATAAGTACTTATGCCCAAAAGTTTTATTCATTTTATTCCTGACCACCCTTTCCATTTCCTCTTACTACCTTCCTCTTCCCTGCTGTCGCTGATATTTTACGAACTTTTCACTTAACCCTTCTACCTTTGCGATACATACATACATACATATACATATATATATATATATATATATATATATATATATATATATATATATATATATATATATATATATATATATATATATATATATACATATGTGTGTGTTTATGTCTGCGTGCGTGGTTATTACAATTACATATGTATCTGGTATAAAGTAAAAAGTGACCAGTAGTGTCTAATATATGAATGTATTCATGGATTTTATATATATATATATATATATATATATATATATATATATATATATATATATATATATATATATATATATATATATATATATATATATATGTATATATGTGTGTGTGTATATATATATATATATATATATATATATATATATATATATGTGTGTGTATGTGTGTGTAATGGCAATGATGTGCACTGGTCTGGGACGAAATTTCTCATTTAAAAAATGTTTCAGAGTTTTGTAAACTATAAAAAGTGGTACGAGTTCTCATTAAATCATTCTGAAGGAAAACCATATCATGGCAAAAATTGAGCTAAACACTGTAAGCTCTATTCATCATAGTACGAATTAATTAATTAAGGAGTGGACATCCAGATTTCAGAGCTTTGTTCATAAAGATGAAACCGGAACTGAATAACAACTTGAATCACTGAACAGAACTCAGATACATGACGGCCAGAAATCTGGGCATGTACGGGGCTATGCTCTAAATCTTAGTTACATTCATAAGTAACACCTATTATCCATTTCAGGGGCTGCGAGTCATCGTTTTCTCAAATACCTTTCAACCTAATTATCTGATCGAAAGGTACTTTGACAGTGTACAAAACACTTCCGCTAATTTTCGGTAACATAGTGCATTGTCAAATGTTGTTTGTTAAGGCGTTTACTCTTGACCTACATGGTGTTGCCAAGCATCGCCAACCTATGCATTTGAACGTCCTTTATCCCCATCCCATCCCTCCCCCTTCCCCTCCTCATCCCTCCCTCAACCAACTTTCCTGGCCCTCCCCGTCTCCGCCCCCTCCCCATTTCCTCTCTATTATATTATATTGAGTAAAATATTGGATGTTATAAATATGTTGGTTTTTGTAGATTCTGCGTTCATTTAATTATTGTAATTGTATTTTCTTAAGTCATATAAATGGGAGTAGGCTAAAGAGCGCATGACCTTCATCCTATTCACCCAGTATAATGTACCCTACTATCACAATTTCTTAAATCCTTTACCCCTTATATCGACGTGTTGACTATGAGCAGGTAAGATAAGGTAACCAAAATTAAATCACATAGTTTAACCTACAACGTCAGTAATTAATTAACACTACTATATAGAGAGGCAAAAGAATTATGAAATCGCTCTCTCTCTCTCTCTCTCTCAAACATTCTACAAGCATCACTCAAAATGTTCGATCATTCCACAAGCATCTCTCTCTCTCTCTCTCTCTCTCTCTCTCTCTCTCTCTCTCTCTCTCTCTCTCTCTCTCTAACATGTATTAAGTATGTATTATCATAGGTTGAAAAGTAATGCAAAAACTGAGAATATCATAGTCTTCATCACCATCAAGGAACAAATCACCCTCGTTATCACTCTGAACGTTGATAATTACTGAATCTACAGGGATGTAGACGTTATCCGTGGACCAGTACTCATCCTGGAATGCTCTGGACCGTCTCACTGCATGCGCTAATCATGACTTCTTCTATCCTGGCCTGCAGATATGCCCAACTGAACCATTGCAATCAGGAACACACTGTTTTTTCACGTATCCCCAGACCTGCTCAATGGCGTTGAGCTCGGGACGAGCAGATGGCAGCCAGACGACGTCATGACCCCATGCATGGATGATGGCATCAATCTGGTACCGAGGTTGTCAGCAGTTCTGCTTACAAATCTGCAGCAACTCAGGGCGTGTGGCGTCAGGTGAGAATGGTATCTGGCGGTACGTCAACCATTTCACTATCTCTGCTTTGATGGCGGAGGTGGTAGGGCAGTGACTTTCCTCATTCAATTGGTTGTGGTAGCTCACATTGTCAAGCACTAGCACTGATGGCTCAGGCTATGCTGGAAGGAGCTGCTTCAGCCAACAGACAGAGGTTACTGTTCATTTCGCCTTGGTAGTCACCAGTTTTGTTTTTGGCTGGGAACCACAAAAATGCATCTTTGACAAAACCACAAAGCGCTCCCCTTCTCCAGGAGGGACCTGATGATTGTAGTTGGCATTGATGACAGGCTGTGAGACATCTACCCACTCCCTGCTGGGATACATCCTCATGGTAAACCATGTTTCATTAACATATACCACCTGTGTCCCCTCTTTCCGATATTCCTTGAGTGCTCAGAGAGTTCCAATGCACCAGCACACAATATCAAGGGACTCCCTTCCTACATACACTTTCCACTGTGTGGTCTTATAATGGAACCAAATGTTATGTGGTAACTGCCACACCTCTGTTTCCGGGGTTTCAGTAGGGATGAGGTCATTTTTCTGTAAGTCGGCTGTCATGCTAATGGTGAAAGTATGTTTCTTAGCAAATTCACCATGTACTTTGTGGCAAATGGCACCAATGGCAAATTTCTCAAAGACACTTGGTGTGGCATTGAGACACGTTGATGGTCTGGCCCATTGTGTATGAATGCATTGCAACATGATCATAAAGCCTGTGTGAGCAGAATATGTACAGAAGCATTAAAAAAATAATCTCCACGTTCTGTGAAGCAATTGTAAAAAAATGACCGAATGTCACAATTTTTATTTAAATATATATTTTGCATAGATTTTACTAAAACATTGTGCAATTAGATTGGAACTGAAAATATGAATATATATATATATATAAATGTATATATATATATATATATATATATATATATATTATATATATATACTGAGGTTTTGTATGTACGTATATATATATACTGTACTGGGGCCGTTTTCCCCTTTTTTACATTTGCAAAGTAAAAAAAGAAATAAAAATTAAAGAATTGTGGTTTCCCTCTAAACCCTTCATTCATTCCCAAAAATGCTTAATTAAACCTAATCCTCTTCTCTGTTCACAATGACTGCCTAAGGACTTATTTTCAGTTGACCATCGTACCTTCCTGGCGTCACGCAGGGGCCAAGGAGAATCCCCACCCATAAAAGAGAGAGCTGGTGCCGCCTTATTGAACACGAGGGTTATTCGACCATGTGATCAACAAAGAAAATGTGACAAAGATTGACCCTTGCGCCAGCTATGGGGATGCCACGGCATAATCCCCAAAGGTTATAAATAGAGACTGCAAGAAAAATCGAGAGAGATGCACGCCCGATGCAGAGGAGCTCAGACGTCCTTGCCTTGCCTGCCCTTGTGAATCATCCACGTGCTCTACCCCGGGGCTTGAGCCAGTGTAATTTGTAATGGCTTCATAATTCCTCCTTTGTCGCCAACGCCTTATCAACGAGGACATTGTCATCTAGACGAAGGTAATGCACTGGAAATAAGTTTCTTAGTCAGTCACGATTCCTGTTATTTCTCTGCCTAAATTCCCATTTATTTTCATTGAGCAATCACCCTCACTAATTTATGCTGGAGCATTCAGTGTTAACGTAATTACATTTAGTGTTGAACCGAGTTATCTGGCACCATCTGTGCATTCCTCAGTGTACTTTTGTGCACCTTATTATTTCTGCAAATACATTGTCTTGCATGTTGCAGATATTCCTCGACTGTGGAATCTCTTGGCTCTACCCCATGTGCAGTTCCCTTCTAGCCCTTCTGCAATGTTCCTGTTAGGAAGACATCACCAGCGAGAATATTTATCCTGTGTAGAATTCATCCATTTAAGCAGGCCTTATTATTATCGGGCAGTAATTTGTCATTCTTCTGATCCGTGTTGTTATGTAAATATAATTAGTTAAGAGAACCCGTGAGTTTACGTAATTCCCTCACATGAAGAAGGCCCGAAGCCATAGATTCCCTTTGTTTTGTCTACGAATTTTCCTAATATTGAGTCAGATGTGTGATAAATAAAAGGAACTCCCCTGCATTATCCGTTGCCGCCCAGAGTCAAGTAAGTATATCAGTATATATATATATATATATATATATATATATATATGAATGTCTTTTCCTGTAATACCACAGTGTAATATGAATATAAAAAAAGGCCCATAAAACACTATTTAAACGTTGCAACCATATATCGTCGCCAAACGGGAGTTAATGAGGCCAAAAACCACTAGGGAATTGGTTACTCTCCACCTTCTTAGGAAACGGTCACCTGCATACCATCGGGGACAATGCCACACCTACATATGTTTTGTATATATACCCTTGCAACATTTCATCTGTCCATATTCTACCAGTGAACAGGGGCACAGAAGCAAGTGCCCGAAATATATGGTTGCAACGTTTAAATAGTGTTTTATGGGCCTTTTTTATATTTATATATATATATATATATATATATACATATATATATATATATATACTATATATATATATATATATATATATATATATATATATATATATATATATATATATATATATATATATATATATATATATATATATATATATATATATATATACATACATACTCAAGGGTGAGATAGAGACAAAGTAATAGACAATATGATAGAGAAATAGATACATTGACTGACTGATTGACCAATATGCGTGTGCTTTTTGCATGTGAGTGTGTTATGAAGATTCACTTACCTATTAAGATAAATCCTTAATTATTTTCACCTTTCTCCATTTTGTATATGGTTAGGAGTCGTACTGCAAATGCATTTCTGCAACGACGTGGATACGTAACGAGGCGGCCATGACAGCGATGAAAAATCCGTCTCCATCAATTATTCAGTGCATACTTATGCTGTAAGTGCTACAGCCGACAGACAACCCCTAATCATTACAGTGTTACCTCACACGCCAAGGATGCTATTAGCAGAAAACGGGAAAAATTAACCATTATTATGGTTGTTACGTCAAACCTCACTATCCTTTACATTACGAACTCTCCAATTATCTGCTGGTATTGAAAAATATCATGGAAAACAGTATTTTACTGTATATGTAAATTACAGAGAGGTATTGGGGAGAGATGAGAAAAACAGTGATAAAGAGTGAGAGAGAGGGAGGGAGGAAGGGAGAGGGAAGGGATGGCGGTAGCAGACGTTTGATTCTGTAGATTAGTCCTGTTGACTCATGTGACTTTGCCTTTAAAAGTCAAGAGTAAATGCCTTGACTAACACCATTTGACAATGCTCTATATTACCAAAAATTAGCAGGAGGTGTCTTGTACACTGTGTCAAAGTACCATTTCGATCAAATTATTAGTCTGAAAAATATTTGAGAAAAACAATGACTCGCGGTCCCTGAAATGGATAGTAGGAGTGTAACTAAGATTCTAGATGCCAGAATCTGGGAATTTTGGGAAGAAATTAGACACTTCAAAGTAATATGAAGTACTTGACTATATTCTACGTACCCAGACTCTAGCAATGTACAACAGATCAGAGATACCCAGAATCACTGAAAGTAGCACAGGTACCAGACATCTGGAAATCATGGCATGTAGTTGATAATGTTCTATTTACCCAGACACTAGGAATGCAGAAAAAAATCATGAAAACTTGGAATCTGGAAATCTTGTAGAGATATGAGACACCAGAAAATCAAGGGATGTGGTGCAAACCTAGAACCAGTAAATGTATTACACATCCTAGGTACCTAGAATCCAAGAATGTAGCACAGGTTTTAGAAATTCATGAATCATGTCATGTACTTGACAATGTTCTAAACACCCAGAAACTAGGTATGTACCAGAGAACCTCTTTACACAGAATTTGGAAATCTAATAAAGATTCTAGAGACCCAGAAATCAGAACATGTATTTAGCTATGTCCTACATACCTAGAATGTAGGAATGTAGAAAAGACCATGGATACTCAAAATCTGGAAATGCAGGACAGATACCAGACACCTGCAAATCAAGGCATGTTCTTGTGTCTCTTTTACAAATCTAGAACTAGGAATGTAGCACAGATTCTAAATACCCAGAATCACTGAATGTTGCAGATACCAGACAATCAGAAATCCTGGCATATATCTATTATGTTTTACCTACCAAAAACGAGGAATGAAGCAAAGTCCATACATACTCATATTCTGAGAATGTTAGTCAGTAGGGATCCAGAAATCCATGAATGTACTTGGCTATGTACTACATACTCAAAACTAGGAATATAGCACAAAATTATTAACCAGAAGTCTGGGCATGTACTTTTCTCTGTTCTACATGCCCAGAGCCTAAGAGTGTGGCATAAATACTAGATAATCAGAAAACAGAATGTACCACATATTCCAGACACCTAGAAATCAGGACATGTACTTTGTAAAATTAATCCTGAAATGCACTTAGGTATGTTCTACATACCAAGATCCTACCAATGTCACATATAATAATTAGGAATGTAGCACAGATCCTAGATACCAGAATCTGGGACTCCAGCACAAGTACTAGACACCCAGAATTAAGTGCATGTACTTAGCTTTGTTCTACATTCAGATACATCTAGACTCCAGGAATTTTGCACATATATTAGATTCTCAGAAATCCAGCATGTATTTGGCTATGTTCTGTACACCTAGAACTTAAAATTGTAGCACAAACCTTAAATATCTAGAATCCAGGAATATATCAGAGATATTAGACCCAGAAATCTGAGGTGTGCTTGGCGGTGCTCTAAATACCTAAAACCTAGGAAGGTAACAAAGATCCTTAAGTAGCTGTAATCAGGGAATACAGCACAGATATTCAACACAGAAATCAAGTATACTTGATCTTGTTTTACATACCCAAAACCTAGGGATGTTAAACAGACTCTAGATACCCTGAATTCAGGAAAGTAGCAGAATTATTGGATATGTGGGAATAATGCCATGTGATTGGATATGGTCTACATACACGGAACCTAAGAATGTACTAGAGATCCAAGATAACCATAATCTCTGAATATAGCACAGATACATGCATCCACAAATCTTGACATGCACTTTGCTATATTCTCCATAACCAGAAACCATGATTGTAGCACAAATCTAAGATTCCCAAAATCACTAATCATATCAGTATTACCACACAGCCAGACATTTGAGCATTTACTTAGCTATTTTCTATCGATTAAGAACTTTGGAATGTAGAACAGTTCATACATACCCAGAAACTATTAATGCAGCACAAACACAAGACACCCAGAAATCCAGGCATGTACTTCTTTATGTTCTACATACCCAGAACACAGAAGTGTAATACAGATCCTAGATACCCAGAATCTCAGAATGTAGCACAGATTTTAGACGCTCAAGAATTAGAAATCATACTTAAGCTTTGTTCTACACACTCAGAATCTAGGAATGTAGCACATATCTTAGATACCACGAATCCTTAATGAAGCAGGTACTAAACAAATGAAGATCAAGGCATTTACATGTACAGAACATAACCAAAAACTAGGAATGTAGCCCAGAGCCTAGATAAACAGGCTTTAGCAATGTAATGCAATTACTAGACTTAGGGATATCCAAGCATGTAGTTCTTAATACCTAAAACCTTAGAACATAGCACGTACTAGATACCTAAACACCTGAGCATGTACCTGGCTATGTTCTAAGTAACCAGAACCAAGGAATGTAGTTGACATCACTGAATCGATGATGTCAACTGGAAATGTAGCACAAATACCAGATATCACAAAATCATGGCATGTTCTTTGCCATGCTCTTTACGCCTACAACCTACTAATGTACCACAGATCCCAGATACCCAGAACTCAGTAATGTGGCACTCACTTGCTTGCTTGCTTGCTTACTGCAGTGGCTCTCGGGTCTCTTGGTGACCCATGGCGGCTTGCACCAGACCTCTCCACATTCCCCTGTTGAGTGCTGCATCTCTCCAGTTATTTGGAGGATCCTCCATTCCAAATTCTCATAGATCTTTTAACACATTGTCTTTCATCTCATCCTCGGTCTCCCAGTTGGTCTTCTCCCTTCTACTGTTCCCTCCATAACACTTCAGGCATTCTATCCTCTTCCATTCTAGCCATAAGTCCTGCCCAACGTATCCTCTGTGATCTTATATGACCAGTTATTAGCGGTTGTCTGGTTAAATCTCTTATTTCTTTGTTGTGTCTTCTTCTCCAAACACTTTCATCTTTTTCGTAAAGGTGACCTGTTATTCTACACAGATTACTGTTTTCAAAAGCCAGTAGTCTTTATTCTTGACATTTAGTCAGCGTCCAGGTCTCACAACCATAAAGAACTCCTGGCCTGATAATGATGTTGTAAATTCTTAATTTGGTAGACCTTGAGATGTTTCTTTTCTTTGAAAGATGTAAACTAAAACAGCATCCACTCTCTGCTGTAATTCTAGTAGCCTCTCTCTCAATCTCATTTCTGGATGTTAACATACTTCCCAAATATTTAAATTTCCTTACGTTCTTGATATGTACAATAATTTGTTGTAGATGTTGTTGGTTGTTCCTTGACAATCTCATCATTTTGGCTTTACTTTCACTAATATCTAGTCCCATTCTGGCAGCAGTTTCTTTGAATGGTACATAAAAAATGTTCTATAGCTTGTACTGTATATCTGTAGTTATGAAATCAACATCACCTGCAAATGCAATGACTTTGGCATTTGTATCTTCCAAGATGATCCCACCCTCAATTTCCTTGATACTCTGCATTATTTTCTCTAAAATTAGATTAAACAACATTTGAGACATAAGGCATCCCCGTCTCAAACCAGTTTTAATTTCGAAATATTCTGTCTTTTTCCTTCCTACCTGGTCACAACTTTTATTATTCCTGTAGCATACTTTCACCAAGTTTATAAGTTTTTCTACAAAAAGAACTGAACATCAGAAATTCAGGGCAAGTACTTGGCTATGTCCTATGCATCCTGAATTAAGAGTGTAGCAAAAATCGTAGATACTCAGTGAATGGGAACATAGCACTGATATTGGACACACCACCAGACGTAAACTTGGCTATGTTCAGAATACCCAGATCCTAGGAACGTATCACAGATCTAGGTACCCAGAATCAAGGAATGCAGCACATAATGAATAGTCAGAAATCAGGCATATGCTTCACTAAGTACATATCCACAACTGTGAGATGTAGCATAGATTCAAGATACCCAGAATCCAGTAATGTAACGCAGATATTAGACACCTGGAAGCATGTCATGTACTTGCCCATATTCTATATACCCAAAACCTAAGAATTTACCACTTACCGGTGATACC
The DNA here is from genome assembly GCF_040412425.1 of Macrobrachium rosenbergii. NCBI lineage: Eukaryota > Metazoa > Arthropoda > Malacostraca > Decapoda > Palaemonidae > Macrobrachium > Macrobrachium rosenbergii. The sequence goes on from NC_089784.1 coordinate 42,400,177, forward strand.
CAGAATCTGAAAATGTGCATGTCACAGATCAGAAATACTCAGAATATGGGAATGTAACAGATACTAAACCCCCCCAGAAATCTGGGTATTCACTTGAGTATGTTCTGAGTATTCAGAACCTAGCAATGTAGCACAGATTCTAGATATCCAGAGTCTGGTAATGCAGCACAGGCACTAGGAATGTACCACAAATCATGGATACTGGAATCTCTGAATGTAGCACAGATATTAGACACCTAGAAATCCAGGCATATAGTCTTCAGCTGGCTATATTTTACCTCCTAGGAGTTCTGGCATGTAACAGATACTAGGCACCCTGAGTCTGTGTGTGTCATCATCCATTATTAGGACCGATCCGTATTCCCCCGCCCCCTTCTCTCTCTCTCTCTCTCTCTCTCTCTCTCTCTCTCTCTCTCTCTCTCTCTCTCTCTCTCTCTCTCTTTAAAAAATTAAGGCAACTGTAGTGCACACTGTCAAATTTTAGTGGTTGGAAGCACTAAAAAAGTTTCTTTCGCTTACAAATGATAAATTAACTGGATCATTATACCATCATTATTAGACTACCAAGTTTTGGAAATATTGCAAAACTCTCTCTCTCTCTCTCTCTCTCTCTCTCTCTCTCTCTCTCTCTCTCTCTCTCTCTCTCTCTCTCTCTCTCTTAGATATATCCCACATACCATCATGAAAGAAAAATATGTCAGGACAAAAGAAAAAGGAAGTAATATTTCATTACAGTAATTCCTAAACGATTTTGGCTTGGTCGAAAAATGAACGGCGGGAGTTGCCGTGGATGTATGGGATTCCAATAAGGGTAATAAAGTTGTCAATAAACCTTCAATGCATGAGAGCAAAGTATATTAAAAACAATTGGAAATACAGAAATACAGGCAGTTTGGAGGACACTACTGGTGGGGATCTAAACAACGGGTGGATAAAAGGACATGGACTGTATGAGTAAGTAAAGAGAAAATAAGACTGAAGGAAGCTAAGAAATAAGTAAAGAGAAAATAAGACTGAAGGAAGCTAGGAAATAAGCAAAGAGAAAATAAGACTGAAGGAAGCTAAGAAATAAGTAATACTGCTGAAGGAAGATAAAATCAGGAATGATATGATTTAGAGGAAACAAACAAAAAGTAATCATCAATAAAGATAAGGAAAAAAGACAATATGACAAACGTGAGTGAGGGAATATGAAAAACATATGCCCATAGGAAGATAAAAAAATCTATAACTTAAAAGATATAAAAACATAAACAATACAAATAAAAGAAGATAAAAAAAATAATGTGGCGGCATAAAGATAAAAACTCACAAAGAGTATAACTGGAAAGAACATAAAAAAAAATCAATACAACTAAATAGGGAAAATAGTTTCTTAACTGACATTTAGATGACGGAACTGCTTATCGTTTCACAAAAATAAAAGGTACTTTGGTTAAAGTATCATAAAACATCTGTTAATAATATA
>NC_089784.1:42406644-42414144 GCF_040412425.1 Macrobrachium rosenbergii
ATATATATATATATATATATATATATATATATATATATATAATATATATATATATATATATATATATATATATATATATATATATATATATATATATATATATATAAGTATATATATATATATATATATATATATATATATATATATATATATATATATATATATATATATATATATATATTTTCTACATCTTCCCAAGTGTCCAAGCTACCAAAGCTTTAATATAAGAGCCAGAAGTAAGAAACACACTGCTGTCCTCAGCACTGACTGACAAGGAAGGGCAAAGAAATATTGGCCCCTTCTTAAATCCTTTAATCGCACTCTATTGACCTGAATATGTGACCTCTGGAAATTTCTTTGTTTTCAGAGCACAGAGCTGTGGGAGGATTAATTCTGGCTGGAGGCAGAATAGAGCCAGCAATACAGATTTAGAGAGAGGCGCAGGCCCCGTAGGAGCACATGGCCTTGATTGACCATGCAGTGACCCTGAATCAAATGATGCGCGTGCATAGAGGAACAACATTAGCTCCATCTGAACGAGGAAGCATCATAATCCTGGAACCAAGGTCTTAAAAGGAGTGACCTAAGGAACGAGGCGTTAGAGACACATCTGAACGTGGTGAGTCACCATCCTTCCCTCTGCTTTCCCGTCTCCTTCAGAATGCCATTCCCCTACCATGAGTCCCACCTTGCAGGGCCTTAGTCTTCTTACCAGTGAAGCCCCTTAAGTCCTCCTCCACTGCCATTTCTATGATGAAGCCACCTCTTCTACAAGATAAAGTGATCTGTTACAAATGTTCTTTTCATTCAGTCACACCATTTTATTCTCTCACTGAGCTTCTTACTTTATTTCCAAGTGCCAGTATTGCATATCAACCTCGCCTTGTTAGTGCATTGTTACGTAAATTCCAGTGTTTGAGTGATTACATAAAACAATGTGTTCAAGGCACCCTTGGCACCCTCCGTGCACCGCCTTGTCCTATGCTTATTTTTACTGTCTCCTTATCGGCCTTTAATTTGTAAATCTCTCCATTCCAGAGGGAACATTAGCCGTGGAATCCTTCCTTGATTGTGCCTTGCGCATCGTGAACCCCACAAATCCCTTATCAGCATTGTCATAACGACGGACTTGTCTTCAAGTGCTCATAGTCTTGTATTATACTTAATCTCTCATGTCTTACTTGCCTGATTAGTTCATTTCATCTTCCAATTTTTGCTAATGTAAATATATATGATCTTAAAACTTACCCTAATTATTCGCTTACAACTGCCTTGTGAGTAGAGCCCTCAGCTCTGTTATATCCCCTTTTTCTTTGTTTATCATCATTACCTGAATCAACTGTAGTCAGAACTAAGGAATTTATTGTGGTAAGTAACATAACCTTTCATTCAGTCTATAACTGGCTCATGGTTAGAATCGCATTATATATATATATATATATATTATATATATATATATATATATATATATATATATATATATATATATGTAAAAGTTAAGTTTATCTTAGTTTAACACCACTGAGCTGATTAACAGCTCTCCTAGGAACTGGCGAACGATAGATTTATTTTTACGTATATATATATATATATATATATCATTCCTCTTGTTCTTCACTGGCCGGTCGGATAACTAACCAACAAAGTGGTAGGCGATATATATATATATATATATATATATATATATATATATATATATATATATATATATATATATATATATATATATGTATATATATATATATAGAATCTAATAGTCACTTTTACCAGATACACATGTAATTGTACTAGCCACAATGCCCAAGTACTTGGTCTTACTGTATACCTCATAAGAAACTGAAGAATTTCCATAGGAAAAAACAACAAAACCTTTTCAGGCTGTAGCAGGGCATTTTCAGGGTGAGATCTGGTTAGTTAATCTTCTCCCCATCGCTAAACATGTATTAAGTGCTCCCAGGGGACAACACATGTTCTCTACCTGTACCCCAAAAATCCTTGTTTTCACATCTTTTGCTGGGTGAATTCCCTTGTATTTCCAGGTCGTCCACATGCAAGGAAATAGCCCAAGGCATACCGTGAAGCAGAGACAGAACGCCTCTTGAAAACAAGCAGGAGTCACTCATGAACTCTCATCCGAGTAAGGGCTATCAAGAAAGTCTTAGTTGGGCTGGTCCCAGGTCCAGTCTGCTCTCCATTGATGTGCATGGGTGAAGAAATCATCTACCCTTCTTCTCATAGTTGAGGCTGAAAGGGACCCCACTGGTTGAGCTGAGCATATGCCACATTGCAAACAGGTACGTCTGGAGATGCAAGGGGTTCGACCTTAACTTATTCTTTACTCTCAAACTTTTTCACCTTTTGTTATTCTTTTCCTTGTTTACCCTCAAGTGCAATGAAATTGCTGTCAAGTGTTGATTTAATCTCAGTGAAATAAGAATCAATTGTCCCTTTGAGAGTAATAAATCAGTGAATTCATAACCTCCTCGAACCTTGCTTTTGTTACTCTTGTCCACATGATAGGTGTTTTGAGGGAATTTTCACTCATCTGTCATCCCCTACTTATAGGAGTCAATGACTTTTGTATTGTTCCTCTAAACTGAAAGAAGAATTTAGAATCTTGCGTGCTGCATATTCAGATGTTTCCAACCCAAGAGCCCTGTTCTACACGGAAAATTCTAAAGTTAATGATGAAATTTAATTACTATTGAAATTACTGCATCATTTAATTTATCCCTTCCATTTAATTGACTGTACTGTAAACACAAGTATTAACTAAGACTAGGAATTTAATTCTGTTTTCCCCAATTATCAGGATTTTCTGTTTATTTTACTGTTTGGTAACGGTGGCATTCCTGTTGCGCTTTTATTAAACAGGTGAGCTCCTAATTCAAGCCACCATAACCGTAACAACTGGCGACTGTCCCAGTAATTTTCCTGCAGGTCTCTGGCGAATTAGTTTCATTAATTGCTGCTAGGATGGACTTGCTGAATGGAAGCGAATAATTTAACATAAATTTCTTTTCATTTTGGGCAAATTATACTTGGAACAGTGTGTATTCAGCTATAAGTACTTTCTTTTGGCAAACAGTGTATTTGCGTTCGTAATCTGTGACTAGGAGCGTGTAAATTCTTATGAGGAATTTACGAAATCAAAGATAAAGTCTCAAAACGTTTGAAAAATCTCAAAACCCATTTGGGTTGCATGCAAATTTTCCAGTTAGAGCTCATGTTAGCTTCATTGGACGGGTTGGTATCGTACTCGGCTAGCACTCTGCTGGGCCCGCGTTCGATTCTCCGACCGGCCAATGAAGAATTAAGAGAAATTTATTTCTGGTGATAGAAATTCATTTCTCGTCATAATGTGGTTCGGATTCCACAATAAGCTGTAGGTCCCGTTGCTAGGTAACCAACTGGTTCTTAGCCACGTAAAATAAATCTAATCCTTCGGGCAATCCCTAGGAGAGCTGTAATCAGCTCAGTGGTCTGGTTAAACTAAGGCATACTTTTATTTTAGCTCCTTGCTTTGCATGCTCGGCAACATTTGCATGTTAGCTAGGCTTTCCAGGGTGTGCAAGGATAGTTAATTCTTTTGTGAAGGTTAGAGCACATTTGCAAAGCTACTGGAAGTGCTAGAGTCAAAATGTGTTGGGAGTACAGCAATTTATCGCGTCGGCAACTCCCCGACGTAGACTCTCCAACCTTGCCAGTGTTTATCTCGTCAGCCGCTAGGCTCTTCCCCTTGTCCCTCTTCCACGGAAGAAAACGAACGTGTTTTCAAAGTTCCTAGTTTTGTAGTTATTGTATGTGTTTTCAAAGTATAATTAACTTTTAAATAAGTTCGTGCGTCATTCACTCAGAAAAGATTGTGTACTTCATTGTACTGTACATTTCATAAAGAGAGAGAGAGAGAGAGTTAGTGCGAGTTTTTGATATCAGTGCACGTGCATTCCCATCATAGCTAGAACAGCGCTCAGCTGGTCTCGATAGTGTGATTTTGTAATTGTCGGAATACAGATGTACTAACGACCCTGAAACTGTCAAGTAGTCTGCCATTTCATGAATTTCATGCGCTGTCAACTGTCATTTCCACACGAGACATAATACAGTAGTTCAGTAATTTTAAGTGTTGTCTAATATCATGGGCCTTTTTAAAAGCCTTTTAATCACTGTCACTGCCACGGAAATCTCTTTTACCTTTCTACAAGTGATCGTAAGAAAATATAGCAAATCTTATTAGCCTTTGGCTATTATATTTTACTTAGCACGTCCCACTTCTATTATTGATTCAAATAATATATCTTACTCCAGACCAATTAGTCTTTTTTAATTTGATTCCGTGCTATACTTCACTAATTTGTTCGAGAGAGAAGTTTCATCTTTTATAACTTCCTGGAAAGCATGTATAATAATTTGGTTATATCATTGCCTCATTGCAAACTCTCTGTATAATTAACAAAACTTGCAGTGTGCATCACAGCCTTTGCGGGCCATAAATATTCTGGGATGACGTCCAATATATTGAACATAATCGTGAACCTTACAAACTCATTAGTAGCCTGTACTTGATTATTTTAACCCTTGCGCTTTCTGTGCTGATTTTATTTTTTGTGTGTTACTACACAGCCTGATACAGTACTCATATTTCCAGGTCATCCAGAGGCAAGGCAACAGCCCAAGGCATACCATAATGCAGAGACAGAACACTGCTTGTGAACTCTCGTCCGAGTAAGAGCTATCAAGAAAGCCTTCGCTGGGCTGATCCCAGGTCCAGCCAGCTCTCTGTTAATGTGCATGGGTGAAGAAATCATCTACTCTTCTTCTCACAGTTGAGGCCGGAAGGAACCCCACTGATTGTGCTGAGTATATGCCACATTGCAAACAGGTACGTCTGGAGATGCAAGGAGTTCACCCTTAACTTATTATTTTTTTTTACTATCGAACTTTTTCAACTTCTATTAATCCTTTCCTTGTTTACCCTCAAATGCAGTGAAATTATGTCAAGTATCCCTTTAATCTCAGTGAACTAAGAATAAATTGCCCCTTTGAAGGTGATAAATCAGTGAATTAATAACCTCCTCAAACCTTGCTTTTGTTACTATTGTCCGTATGATTGGCATTTTGAGGGAATTTTCATTCATCTGTCATCCCTCTACTTACTAGAGTCGATGACCTGTGTATTGTTTCTCTCTAGTTCGAAAGAAGAACTCAGAGTTTTGCATGCTGCATGCTGCATATTCAGCTGTTTCCAACCCAAGAGCCCTGTTCTACAAGGAAAATTCTGCAGTTAATGATGAAATTTAATCAACCTTGAATATACCATACCATTTAATCTATCCCCTCCATTTAACTGACTGTATTGTGAATGCAAGTATTAATTAAGGCCATGAATTTTATTCTGTTTTCCCAATGATCAGGATTTTCTGTTCATTTTACTGTTCGGTAACGGTGGCATTTCCGTTGTGCTTTTATTAAACAACTGAGTTTCTAATTCTAGCCATCATAACTGAAACAGTATATATATATATATATATATATATATATATATATATATATATATATATATATATATATATATATATATATATATATATATGTGCAGTATAAAGGCAAATGCCTCTGCTAAGTAAAGGATAAAAAGAACAGACAACACAGCAAAATTTGGATAAAATGGACAGTCACCACAGTAATACCTGCATGAAAGTGACAGACAGTACAATAATACGTAGTTAAAGGGGGGAAGACAGAATAGTAATACCTGGATAAAAGGAACAGTCACCACAGTAATAACTAGATAAAAGGGACAGACAGCATAGTAGTACATAGTTAAAGGTGACAGACAGTACAGTAATACCTGGTTTGTGTCAGACAGCATAGTAATACCTGGATAAAAGGGCAGCCACTACAGTAATACCTAGATAAGAGGGACAGTCACCACAGTAATACCTGGATAAAAGGGACAGTCACTACAGTAATATCTGGATAAAAGGGACAGTTACCACAGTAATACCTGGTTAAAATAAACTGACAGTATTAATGCCTGGTTAAAGGGGACATATGACACAGTAATGCCTGGGTAAAAGGGACAGTCACCACAGTAATACCTAGATAAAAGGGACAGGCAGCAGAGTAATACCTGGTTAAAGGTGACAGGCAGTACCGTAATACCTGGTTAAAGGTGTCAGACAGCACAGTAATACCTGGATAAAATGGACAGTCACCACATTAATGCCTCGATAAAAGGGACAGTTACCACAGTAATACCTCAATAAAAGGAACAGTCACTACAGCAATACCTAGATAAAAGGGACAGACAGCACAGTAACAGCTGGATAAAAGGAACAGTCACCAAAATAATACGTGTCAGTTTACCCACAACAGTTCGAAGGGTGAACGTTTCCATGAAAAAAAGTAGAACTGTCAGTCGGACCATCAACACAAACCTTTCCCCTCTCTCTTCTCCCTTCCCTACGCCTTCCCCCTGCCCTTCCCTCATCTCTCCCCCTTCCCATCCCCTTTCCTTTTCCCCTCCTCCTACACGTAGACTGTCATTCAGTTTTAGTTTTCCCAGGCAGCACTGGGTTGGTCACCTAGTGTATATATATACATATATGTGTGTGTGTGTGTACATATATATATATATATATATATATATATATATATATATATATATATATATATATATATATATATATATATATATATATATATATATATATATATATATATATATATATATATAGTTATAATCAACCAGAAGTCGTGCACAACGCACCTCCCCCCCACACCTAATTTATCCTTTGCTTATTGAGAACTGCATGGCCGATCGTATTTGACTTAGAAATCAGAGCCCGGTTATCAACATTCTGATCTGTCATTTTTTTTACCTGGAACAGATATTGAGATGACACAGATAAAAGGGGTCAGGAGGAGACTTAATGCCATTCCCTTAAGAAGCTTAGCCCAACTAATCTTCTTAAACGGCCTTTCTAAAGGCAAATTAAGCTGCCTGAATTGTCTTACCTCTGCAGGAAACCTGGGAAGAGGTGAGCGAATCATGGAACACCTGGTGGATGACACACCACGGCATGACGCAGCCAGAGCCCCTTATTAGGGAAAGACAGCAGTTAAGCAGTGAGTTAGTTGTGGGGGCAGAAGCCATGCAGTAACAGCACACAGGCGAGCGGTAACTTTGCTGAGAGCTCACCCTTCATCCCCGTCCGACTCCAGACTCCAGTCATCCTCGAGGGCACCGTCATATGTGTGATCATCCCTCATCCTTCTTCACCAGAGCCACTTCCTCTAAGGTCACCTGCGAGTGAAGACTTTCAGTCACGACAGTTTGCCCTTTAGAAAGCTTGGAGTACCAGCATTTCATTTCTGTCCTTGTGCCAGTCTATTCAGTGCCATTTCCAATGTCCTGTGTTCGAGTGTAAAGTGGTCATTCCTTCCTCGAGCTTTTGGCACCCTCAGTGCAACCTCAAGACTTATTCTGTGTTAAAT